>NW_007735085.1:42520-43546 GCF_000696425.1 Galeopterus variegatus
TAATTTGATCATTCTAAGTTAGTATCTTGTTTTTAAAATAACACTTCCTGAATTGTGTAAGCTTTGGGTCCTACCAAACCTTCCCCATTTAGGTTTCTTCTCATCATTTTGTCTTAGTTCAATGTTTACCTTTCTAGGAAGAGGTAATTCTTCATCTTATGTGTTCTTTTCACATCTTCATATAACTAAACACAGTCTCTAATTGTTTGATTTAATTTTTAGCATATATGAGGCTGCTTCAAAAAGTTTGTGGAAAGACTCTTATCATCTTTTAATTCTGTTTTTCCACCAACTTATTCTTGAGCTGTATCACTTAAAATACTGCAATCTGTAAGTTTTGCTAAAGGAATTAATGAATGAAAAGATGTATTCATGTATGTAAGATTTTGTATGTAAAACTTTCAGTTTATAACAAATGCTCCTCAACCTTTATGTTTCTGGATCTTTACAGAAGGTAAGAAAATAAGTAACTTAAAAATACTAGTTAAGAGTATTTTTAAAAGACTTTGATCATTTATATGCAAATAAAGCAAAGAACTCATTTGCCTATCTTTCAACAACCATGTCATTTAATATTCTAAGAACATGGTTACTTAGAGTTTAGCTGAGTGGTCCAAATATCATTTTAAGTAGTATGAGAACAAATTAACACATGGGTGGAGAAAGCACTCAACCAAAACACCAAAACTGTACTGTAAAAGGCATAAATTTCATTACATAAAGTAACTGTGTGAGAACTGATTTTATTTTCTCTGTGACTGAACATAGTTTAACTTTGAGACCCAATTCTGCCTGTGAGAAAAAAACTTAATCTCAATAAATTCAATTATTTTTCTTTTCTCTAAAGTTAGAGTTAATGTCAAGGTGTTTATGTAGTGCTCTTGTGGGGGGGGAGATTTCTGGTTATCTGTCCATGCTGGTGTACTCTGAGCAGAATTCCATCCTACCTCGTCCTATCCATTCCCCTGTCTGGTTTTTGGTTGTCAATATATGAAGTCACCAGTCATCTCCAGGATTGCTTTATTT
>NW_007735085.1:44116-45926 GCF_000696425.1 Galeopterus variegatus
TTTAGTTATTGCCTAGTATCACTTATGCTGGAGGAAACTTTAACCATTCCCCTTTGGCCCCAGTGGAGATGTCTGATGTGATTTCCCACTGTTTTACTACACCTGGGTTGTATTACTGCTACACTGTTTTACTACTACTACTGGGTTGTGGTAGTAAATGTGGTCTCTCTATGCTTCTGGCAAACATTTCTGCTACTCTGCCTTTATACTCTTGATAGAGGAACTGCAGGAATCTGCTGGACCCTCTAGCTTGTTCCTGACCAGAAAGAACAAGTCTTTCCTGGTTCTCAGATCTGTCTGGAATTATATTGCAGAAAATGCAGTTCGAACAACTGTTGCTTTTTATCTGCTTGCCCCTTCATGAATCCAGGAAATTTTTCCTAGTCTTTGACTGGAACACTATTTAGAGATTTAGAGATTGAATACTCTCCATATCCTCTGGGAAAATGTTTTTAAATTTACAAATATGGAAATAAGTATTCAAAAATGTAATGTGTATTTTCTGGTATGAGTTTCAAGTATTTGAAATGCAAAGGCCAGTATTTAGCTCTGTTATGCATGTCTGCATTTATTCTGAACCATCCCTATTCTGAGGCATTAAAAACATAATATCTAATTACCCAAGTAAGAAAAGCAGTATCAAGAAATACTACATGAGAGGAAAGGAAAAAGGTTAATATGTTGCCTGCTACAAAAATGTTCCTTAAGTTTTTTAGGGAAAAAAAATGTATACATATTAACCTAATTGTTTACATGTAAGCCTTGTGTTAGCATCTGAATAGAGCCCCCCACTCTTTTACTGAAGCGCTCTAAAACTGAGTATGCAAATTATCCAGCAAGACCCTTCTGATGAAAATGAATCATTACTTTTGTATAACAGGTATTAAAATCAACCTTAAAATTTCTTTTAGCACCAGGACTCCAAAAAGATATAATTTTTGTCCTAAGATTTAGAAGTCTAAATTCTATTAATTTGCTTCTGAAATAATTTATTTTATTCCAGGACATTTAAGCCTCAGACCTGTGGTCTATTCTAACTGGCAATAGAATTAATGTTGTGCTAGAGAAAGCCAATAAGTAGAAGTGACTTAATGTTTCGCATATATCAACACTATGGAAATAGGCCAGATTGGCATGAGGAAAGATTACATCGGTTTCTCCAGCTATTCATTTATCCAAAACTTGGAATGCTTTGTCTCTCAACTATACTAATTGTTTTGTTTCCAAGCATCCCTGATTATCCACATTCTCGGTCCTTTACTTTTCATCCTTATGTCTAAGCAATTTCTCAAGTTGGCTTGTGTTGAGAAATTCAATATTTCTAAACTAAAAACTTCATTTTGGAGAGATGTATTTGTATATATAAATATATGAAGCTTCATTTATGTATATATGTATGTATACATATATACTATATGTGTGTTTGTACATCCAAGGGTACTTCAAAAAACTCATGGAAAAATAAAATTAAAAGATAATAATACTGTTGAAGTACTGGTGTGTGTGTGTGTCTGTGTGTATACCGTCATGTGCTGTGTAACAATGGTTCAAAGACGGACCATATATACTATGGTGGCCCCATAAGATTACAGTGGAGCTGAAAGATTCCTATCACCTAGTGATTTTGTAGCCATGGCAACATCTTATATATCTTCAGGATCACTTATTTATTAGCAACACATTAAATATACAAGAAAACATCTTTTCTCTTTTTATTATTTCTAAGGAAAAAACTGGGTATTTACATCAAAAGTTCTAGGAGTGAGTAAAAAGAACAAAATAAGAAGTTCCAAAAGTGGAATCATGTAGC
>NW_007735085.1:46583-49173 GCF_000696425.1 Galeopterus variegatus
AAGAAGGGAGACAAAATCTGGCTAAACTGAATTAACTGTCTTAACCGCTGAAAATCACTTTGTCCAAATGGAAAAATCCATTCAAGAAGCTGGACAATCATTGATTGGAATCAGAGTATTAATTAGTCATAATCTTCTGTTGGTCTGATTCAGTTGATTTTTCAACCTATATCCAAAAATTTGGAAATATAAATATTAGTTCTTAAAGCAGAGTCTTCTAAAGTGTTGTGGATATAAATTTTGCAGTTTGTGAATTATAATTTTAGAACTCATCATTAATTTTTCCCAAATAGATGAACACATATGCTTTTACCTAAGAAGATTTAATCAAAGTAGTAAATAATTTTGATTACTTGTTTTTATTGTAAATTATATATAATTTTTAATTTAGAAAAGTATATTATATGTTTTTATTGACATTGGTTTATCTGCCAATACATCAGCTTTCCAAAAGTAAAACAGTAAAAACATCCATCCTGAATGGAATACTTGTCTACTTTCACATTGAAATTAAGGTTTTAAAAAAGAAAGAAAAGAGGAATAAAAAAAAACTGATGGTAAATCATTATATCTCTGGTTATGTCTTTTATATTTGACAATGTTATGTGACCAACTTACTCACATAGTCCATTTGTAGTTCTGTAGTTCTCCTCAGGCCATCTGCATAAGATAATTTAGAAGTCTTCATCAGTGGACAGTTAATATAGGAAATTTGGCTTATTTTTTAGTTCTGTGGATCAAAAGGAAATGTTAGAAATGGTATCAATGTACTATCAGAAATAACAAGAGTTATAAAATATTATAGCACATAAGACACTATATTGTAAAAATGAACTATTTTGCAATGATAAAAATTTATTGAAATTTTTATAAAAAGTCATACAGTTGCAACAAACTTATAAAGTACACAGATAACGTGTACCTTATAAGGTACTCAATAACGTTAAAATAATTGAAATAAAATAAACATACGTTAGTGGATGGGAAATTTCAATGTGGAAACTGTGTTTATTGTCCACAAATTAATCTATTGATTCATTGATATCCTAATCAAAATTCCAATATGATATTTTAAAGTAAAATTATTATTGACTTTAAAACTCATATGAAAAATTAATGCACATAAAGAAAAGAAATAAGAGGAAATATTTGTGGCATCAATTAGGAATGTATATTTTTGTTTATGTTAATTAAAATACTTTTGCACTGGTAGAAGTAGACTAGTGGATAAATGGAATAGAATAAAAAATCCAGAAATAGACTCAAGCATATATGATCTCCAGTGAGCCTCATATTCTGTTTGTGATGCTCTTGTGTAGTTCCCTTCTAAAGTGAATAGTGGTGACCTTAGTAATTTACAGGAAATTGAAAAAAATGGTATGTGATTTTTGAGGCTAAGTCATAAAAGACATTGGGGCTTGCAACTTGCTGTCTCTTGGATCATTCATTCTGGGGGAAGCCAGATTCATGTTTTAAGGACATGTAAGCAGCCCTATAGATAGGTTCACGTGGTAAGTAACTGAGGCTTGTGCTAACATAGCCAGCATTAACTTGACAATAAGGTGACTTAGCCATCCTGGAAGCAGATCATCCAGTCCCAGTTAAGCCTTCAGAAGACTGCAACCCCCATTGACATCTTGACTGCAAATTTCATGAGAGACCCCAATTTAGAAGAACCCAACTATGCTGCCCCCAAATTTATAGTTTACAGAAACTGCAGGATGATAAATGTTTTTAGTTGTTTCAAGCTGCTAAATTTTGAGATAATTTGTTACACAGCAATCAATAGCTAATACAGATTTCCATACCTAAAAGTAGGGTGCTGTCATAACAAAAAGTAATGTGTAACAAATTAGCCTCAGACATCAGGAAGAAGAGTTGGATTTCATGAAACAGATGGATTGAAGACAATCTAGAAGCTGCTAGCACCTCTGCATTTCTGTGCCTCCACATCTGACCACACTGACCTTCAGACAGTAATAGCTACTGCTTCACTGTAACTTTCAATTTTTAAACAAGTTCCTCTTTCAGCCAACTCTAATTTGGAACTATACAGAAAAATGCATTCTGAGGAACATTGTTGTAACTTAAACAAGGTGGCACAGTACAAACCACTGCAGAAAGCAACTTCCTTAACCTCAAAAGATCCATATAAAATGATCCTAGGCCAAACAACATATTTAACAGAGTTACATTACAAGTATTCCCTTCAGATTGAGAACAAAGGAAGGAAAATCACAATCAATGCTATTATTGAAAATAAAAATTCTGATTAAACAAGTGAAAAAGTAAATAGTTATATAAGAAATGGTTGAGACAAGACAACATTACAAAATGATCTTTTATAGAGAAAGCCTTAGAGATTCATGTCATTAATACTTTTAATGGATACTATATCAAAATATATAAATCAAAAAACTTTATCATTACAGTAGCTGATTAAAATGTAATCAAAAATCTATATTTTTTTGTAACTGCAACAAAAAGTATAAAGAATTTAGTAATGAAATTAACCGAAATATTCATTAGCTACTGTAACAAATTATCACAAACCTGGTGGCTTTAAAGAAAACACATTTTTTTTTTTTTT
>NW_007735085.1:50885-51783 GCF_000696425.1 Galeopterus variegatus
TTTTTAAATATTAATTGCTATTTCCAGAAATGCAAGATATAAACAACTATGGCTATTTCCAGAAATGCAGGATAT
This sequence comes from Galeopterus variegatus, assembly GCF_000696425.1. Classification (NCBI taxonomy): domain Eukaryota; kingdom Metazoa; phylum Chordata; class Mammalia; order Dermoptera; family Cynocephalidae; genus Galeopterus; species Galeopterus variegatus. The sequence goes on from NW_007735085.1 coordinate 50,961, forward strand.
TTTGCAATGTTGCCCTTTACTCAAGTTGTTTGAAACTCACTAGAGAACAAGCATGATGCCTATTTTACACTTCCACCATTGAAGAAGGTGATGTTTCTCATGTCAATATAGATTGCTTTTTTTCAAATCATGGAGAGCAAGAACTATGATTTTGTGGAGCCCAGTAAATGAAAGGTTGCTGACAAAATGATTTAATGCAGACTGTGTAAAGTGTCAATTATTAAATATTTCATACCCTGTGATAAGAGACAAGGATAGATAAATTACCTCTCCAGTGACACATTAGAAAATATGTTCAGCATACATGCGACACCTGCATTGTCAAGTTAGAAATGACCCTATTAGGGGAATAGAATCATGGGGAAAGAAACAGAAAACTCCATGCATTACATTGAAAGACAGTGAGAGAGTTTATGCTAAATACTCCTGCGAGATTTAGCGAACACGGGCCCATTTTTCGCAGAATTTGNTTTTTTTTTTTTTTACATTTAGGGAGGTCGGAAGTCCAAAATCAGTTCCTAGGCTTTAGGGGACAATATGTTTTTGACTCTCCCAACTTCTGGTGGCTGCTGGCATTCCTTGACTTGTGTCACCTCATTCTGATCTCTACTGTCGTGTTCACATTGACTTCTCCTCTTCTCTGTCAATTCTCCCTTTGCTGCCCTCTTACAAGGACGTTTGTGATTATATTTAGGGCCCACAGAGATCATCCAGGATAATCTCCCCATCTATGTAAGGTCACATTCACAGATTCCAGAAATTAGTATGTGGACATCTATTGAACCTAATACAGATAGTTTTTAAAGAGTGTTAATATATATAT
>NW_007735085.1:53667-54354 GCF_000696425.1 Galeopterus variegatus
TTTTTTTTTTGCCAGAGTATTTAACATTTATTCTTAATAGTGTTTGCAGTAAGACTGCGATCTTTTAAATTAGTGATAAAAATAGGCTGCATATAAGCAAAATGTAATCTCAATAGTTTATTTAATCCAATACTCAAATATTATCCAGCTGTATAATAAGTAATCCTATCTATCTTCAGTGATTTTACTAATTCCCATATTCTTTTTATTTATATGTTTGCATTTTATGCAGTATCATATAAAATAAATGACTCCAACTTGCTTTTTCTTCCTGTTTCATGTTAATGTACACAAAACATTAGAGTATATACAGGTATGGTAGATTTCTATTGTTAGCTTTGTTATATTTCATGTTTGCATTCATCATGAAGAAAATGTTCATGTTCTTATGCTCTAGGGCTGAGCTTATTAAACTGTAGTGTATAAGCAGATCACCTGAGAATTTTGTTAAAATCAAGTATAATAAGTCTGGGCTGGGCTGAGATTCTGCATTTCTATCTCCCAGAGGATGCTGATATTGCCTTTCTACAGTGGACACTAGAACCAGCAGCAGGTAGGAGGTTGTTAGAAAGGCAAATTCATGGGCTATATGTACACCTGCTGCACCTTAACCTCTGTGGGTGAGCCCAGGAACCCCAGAAACCACTGTCAAGTGCTACTCATTCTTCCAATTTCACTTTCCTTTTT
>NW_007735085.1:56249-56794 GCF_000696425.1 Galeopterus variegatus
AAAAAAACTTTTATTGAAGCTTAAAATACATATAGAAAAGTACACATCAGTGTGAACACCTGGATGAGTTTTTATGATATGAACACACTGAAGTTTAAGGTATAGAATGTACAATATTTCACCTGTGTATGAATGAAAAGACATAAAATAAACAATATATTACTGACAGCCTCTTCTTAATTAGTTGCACTATATAACTAGTGTTAAACTCTTATTTTTGCATAAATCTTTTTAATAGAGTACCAGAGGAATATAAATATATATACATATATGTAGAAAAGTGGTATATCAAGACATATTTTGTTTTTGCCATTATTTAGAATAACCAGTGCATGGGTAATGAGAAACAGAGAAACCTTTATTTTCTATTATTGTCTTTACATTATCTATAGGAAATTTACCTCCTTATTACCTAAATGAATGATATATCCTTGCTCAGGGAAGAACCAACCAGGTCTGCTTTGCACAACTGTCCACAATACCTTGTTATGCCCCACTGGAGAGTACCTACCATTTAGATTGTGTGTGTGTGTGTGTGTGTGTGT
>NW_007735085.1:58786-59613 GCF_000696425.1 Galeopterus variegatus
TATAAGCTCATAACAGTGGTCCTCTATTCTTTCTATGAAGAACTTAAAAGATTCAAAATGCCATCTCGAAGGTATCTCAGAGTAGTGGCTAAGATTTTAGCAAAAGTATTCAGATACAACTGGGTGTCAATTCTGGCTCTTCCACTTATTACCTAATGTTTTTGCAAAACTTATCTAAATTCTATGCACCTTAATTTGTAAAGTCTACAAAACGAAGACTATACTATAATGCACTTCAGGATTGTTCTAAGAATTAAATAAGTTGATATGTGTAAGATGCTTATTATAATGTCCCAGTCTTGGTTGTTATTAGTTATGCACTTTTTATTAAAATTATTATTAGCTGTTTTCACAGGGTGCTAAGAATGACACTTAATAGCTGATTCAGGGGAGTACAAAAGAAAAATGCCTGAAAATTTGCCTGAATTCTTCTGGTTTTTCAATCAGCACTAGTAGTGTACATGGCTAAGGGCTGCTGTACCATAATCGATGCCTAAGTCCATCATCAAACATAAGACATCTTATTGAGGTCAAAAAAATGGAGACCTAAGACTTCTAAAATCTTCCCTACAAATGTAATAGTAAGCCTTATTTTTCCTGGAAATTCTAGCAAAATTACATTAATCTTCACTTCAATTTTTATTTTACCTTCATTAATAGGATTTGAAGATGAAAGATTGAAAACAGTTTTCTTTCCTGTCTGTTGACTTAGCACTGTCTCATAATTCAGTAACCATTTAAGTAAGTTAGGTAATACAAACTTAGGTAATGAGGACGATATTCCTTTCACCTTCTACTTGTCCTTGTTTTTTGTTTGTTTTTTTTTT
>NW_007735085.1:61416-67035 GCF_000696425.1 Galeopterus variegatus
TTTTTTTTTTTTAAATTTCAATATGGTCTGCTTGATCATTAAAACAGTATTTTTTGACCTGGTAATTACTTGAAGAATTTCTTTCCTCTTTTCCAAAGGAAGACGCTTTATTTTTTTTTTTTTAAGTTAATTAATAGTTCTTTATTGTTATTTTTGATTGTGGTAAAATATGCATAACATGAAATTTACCATTTTAAAGTGTACAGTTTGGTGTTAATAATACATTCATATTACTGTGTGACCATATAGCCATCTAGCTCCAGAACTCTTTCCTAGTGCAAAACTGAAACTCCATAATCATTAAACAACAACTCCTCATCTTCCCTTCCTCCAGTCCCTGGCAACCACCGTTCTACTTTCTGTCTTCACAAATTTGTCTACTCTAGGTGTCTTATANTAGTAATAATAATGATTATAAATAATGATTGTGCCCATATTGAAAACAACAAAGTCAATTACCTTAATATTTTAATGAGTGTTTTTTTTTTTTAATTTCAATATGGTCTGCTTGATCATTAAAACAGTATTTTTTGACCTAGTAATTACTTGAAGAATTTCTTTCCTCTTTTCCAAAGGAAGACGCTTTATTTTTTTTTTTAAAGTTAATTAATAGTTCTTTATTGTTATTTTTGATTGTGGTAAAATATGCATAACATGAAATTTACCATTTAAAGTGTACAGTTTGGTGTTAATAATACATTCATATTACTGTGTGACCATATAGCCATCTAGCTCCAGAACTCTTTCCTCGTGCAAAACTGAAACTCCATAATCATTAAACAACAACTCCTCATCTTCCCTTCCTCCAGCCCCTGGCAACCACCGTTCTACTTTCTGTCTTCACAAATTTGTCTACTCTAGGTGTCTTATAGAAGTAGAATCATACAGTATCTGTCTTTTTATGACTGGTTTCTTTCAGTTAGCATAATGTCCTCAACATTCATACATGTAGTAGCATGTGTCTGATGCTACCTTTTTATCCAAAGGAAGACGCTTTAACTGGCAATCTGCAGACCTGGCAAATATCCATAGCTCACCTCAGCTGTACTATTGAGTATTGAGGTCTCCAAATCTACATGTTGCTGAACAAATTCTTTTTTTCTTTATATTGTTGTGAAAAAGATCAAACTATTTTTTGAACAATTGGGATTTCTCAAATCTGACGTACTAGAAGTGGGCCCCTATGGGAGCCTTTGGAAGCAGTTCAAATTACATCAGTTTACAACAGAGACCCTCAGCAGACATCCCCAGCAACAAAACTGCTAAGGAGATGATGATAATAAGGTCTGTTTAAAAATTAGTTTCTTAAGGCTGCTGTAACGAAGTGCCATAAAATGGGTGACTTCAAACAACTGAAATTTGTTGTCTCATAGTTCTGGAGGCTTGAAGTTCAAAATCAATGTGTCAGAAAGTCTCTCCTATAATTCTAGGGAAGAATCTCCCCTTGCCTTTCCAGCTTCTGGAGATGGATGACAAACAACCCTCTGCATCCCATAACTTATACCCACATAACCCCGGTCCCTGCCTCTGTCTTCACATGACCTTCTCCCTGATTCTCTGTTTTCTTCTCTTCTTATAAGAACACCAATTATATTGAATTAGGGCACACTGTAATGACTAACTTAACTTTATTACATCTCCAAAGACTGTATTTCCAGAAAAGCTCACATTCGCAGGTACCAAAGGTAAGGACATCTACATATCTTTTAGGGGAACACAATTCAACCCACAACAGTGACCATGACTGTAGTAATAATACACGCATTTTTGAATGCCTATTGTCATTATCTCTTATCCTTATTAACATTTTACAAAATGGGAATTATAATACCCATTCATCTGTGAGGAAATTGAGTCTCAGAGAGATAAAGAGACTTTCTGAAGACTATCGTCAGTAAGTACCAGAGCAAGGGTTAGAGTTTAGATTTGTCTGAATTTATCTTGTGCTATAAATACTCTATTACCAGAATAATTTGATAATGTTGATTTCACTAGCAGCAGTGTCCTGGAATAGCTGCTATCTTCCATATCACCTCCAGAAAGTTTGTCTCTCCAGAAATGGTCTCCAATATCAGCAGCCTCTAGAAACTTTTCCAGCAATCAGAGAGACATTAGTCCCTGTGATTTAGAAGTATTGGAACTTTCAAGAGTGGAAAGCCTCAATCCAATGACAGAAGTTCTCAGAGGTAATATCTTTTGTAGAAATTATCAATCATAAAGTTATGAGGTATCCTTACTTATTCAGTACTTCCTGAGTCCTTTCACTGTTGAACATCTTAATATTTTATTTTCTAAGTAACTTTGTCATGTCGGGAATCTTGCTGAGACAGCTTTCTGAGTATAGCTACTGTGCTCTATAGACCATTCATAGACATATTTCCCCAGACCCTGAAGTACATCAGGTACTGTGTTAAGCATTGAAAATATAAGCTGGAAACAGAGTGATCAGACACTATGATAGTTAAGTGTGTGGGTACTCAAGAACAATGGTTTAAGTTGAAATTTTGAAATTGTCACGTATTAGATGTCTAAACTTGGGGCAGAGTAGTGGTGCCTACCCTGTTGAGTTGTCAGAAGTTAATAACAGCACACATAAAGCACACAGTGCTCAGAATACAATTATGTTCTAAGTCATGGTAATCATTAGTATTTTAAACTTCTTAACAATGAGAAGACAGAGCACATTTGTTACTAAAATCAGTGTTGTCTTCTCAAGACAAGACTGTGCAACCTCAAAAAAAATGCTACACTCTTAGCTGCCTATTTTTCTACATCTCAGGTGTGATCTAAGAAATACCTTAGGCCCTCTCAAATTCCTTTGCCTTAAAATAAGTTCTCAAAATAAACACATAAATAGTCTTTTTCTTTAGACTTATCTAAACCAAGATACCAAGGAAATTTGAAACAAACTTTCCTCATATTTTTCTTCACATGTATAAACACAAGACACAGGGCACACAAGAAAGCAGGGTCCTAGGAACATTAATCTATTCTATATTTACCCAAAATAGTTATAAACTGTAAATACTGATAAGAACTAGAGTTATACAGGGCCAGCCCATGGCTCACTTGGGAGAGCGTGGTGCTGACAACACCAAGTCAAGGGTTAAGATCCCCTTACTGGTCATCTTTTTTTTTTTTTTAAAAGAACTAAGAGTTATACAATTTTTATTATTTTCAGAACAATTGCATGACCTGACCCCAGCAGGTATTCAAAAAATGGTTATTAGTGTGATAGTTTTAGAAGTAGAACTATTTAAAAATGACATAGTGATTGCAAAAATCCTGTTAATTTTCCGAGGAAGTTCACTACCTTTAATGAATGATTCTGGTGTCATATCTTTAAAAGGATATAGGACTATGAGTCAAGATTGGGTGTTTATTTTCAGGCAGAACAACATATGATAATGTTAACAAGTCTTTTATCTTATATGTAAATATGTTTTCTCCCTGGAAAACAAAGGATAATAATACCATAACTTAGACTGAAAAATAAAGACATCCAATGTGAATAAAAACATTTTGAAAGATTTGAAGGGCCATAGCATTCTGAGCTGCTTTTATTGTTGCTACTGTGATTCCTTTTATCTTTTTTAACATTTCATTGCCAAATTAATTCATTAATTTTTTTTCACAAATAATTTTATTGCTAAACTCCATGTTAAGTGCTGGGTATACAATTTTTTTTTTTTTTGCATTATGAAGATGTGCTCTTGGTAAAGTATCTGGTGCCTGTGTGTAATTTTTATGTCAGGTCTTGCTATCACCCCAACCACCACCACATGTTCAACTCCTACTCCTCTTCCTCCTTTTCCCCCTTATCTTTCCCTCTCCTTGTTTCCACTGAAATTTCCTGAGTTGTTAGAAGTGTAATTTTAGTAAAAGAGGATTCATATGAGAAAAGAAACAGCTGATAAGAAATAGTTGGTGTAGCTAAAATATGAGTTAACCTGGAGTATTCATAATATAAAAATATGAACTAATATGGAAATCAAAGGCTAAATAAATTTGCCATCAACTAACTATGTAATATTGAGCACAATAAGTCATACTGGAACTGAGTTTTCTCACATAAAATAATGAAAGGATTATTCGATTATCATATACATAAAGCATGTATACTTCCAGAAGATATATGAAAGGGATGGCAGCAGAAAAATGTTTATTTTTAAATTGCTTGTAAATAGCTAGTAATTTTATTAATCCCATTTAATAAATTTCATATGTATGTACTTAAGTGATTATCTGTTCTGTTTCTGACCCAAATGATATATTGAAATAAAAATAAGGAGATAATAAAACTCAATAACCTGTAGAATGAATAGTAATCCCCAAACTAAGAAATGTCGTATTTAAAGCATACATAAATATTAGAGGATAGCCATTTATTTTAGATATCTTATTATTCCAATCAATGGTTTTGAATTTCTGTAACCATCTAAGACAGGCTAAGGTCATTTGTAAATAATTTAAAAGTTTATCTACTTACACTTTTGAAAAATAAATCAGGGTTTTTCAAAACTTATCTGATGCTAATATTTTAAATTGTTTGATTAAATACATGGGGGAGGGGGAAGAGGAGTGTGTAAAGGGACACAAAAAACAACTGTGATATATATTGAGAAGTTAAAATAANAAGAGGAGTGTGTAAAGGGACACAAAAAACAACTGTGATATATATTGAGAAGTTAAAATAAAAATAAATAAATATGGGTGTAAAAAGAACACTCATAGGAACTATTAGTAACTTAATAAAAATACATTGTTCAAAAAGAATAGACGTGAACTACAAATTCTGGTATATCTGGATCCAAAGCTAATGTTTCCTCCATATGATGGTGTCATCCCAGACAAAAGTCATGATGTATAAACTTGTTCTTGCCCTCAAGCTATTTGTAATGCCTTTTGTGAAACTCATATATGTAAAAAAGTAACTGTCTTTCACTCTTCTCCATATTATAGTGCTACCATCCTAATCCATGTCACCATCCCCTCCACGTGAACTGTTATAAGCTATTCAGCAGTGTTTTTTGTAAACATCAACCCATTCCCCTCTAATCCATTCTTTATAGAACAGCCAGAATGATATTTAAAAATATGTATATAAGTCAAATCACTGCAGTTTCTTGTTTAAAAATCCTGTAATGCTTGCTTAATGCTGTTAGAATAAAATCCTAGGTGGTAAGACGTGGGCTGCCCTCTCGGACCACATGATGTACAACGTACGCAAACCACTTAAGCTGCATGAACTTTTTTCCAAGCTTAGACCTTTCACACATGCTATTTTTCCACCTGGAAAGCTCATTGAAGAATAATGTCTATATATCTTCCAGTACTGAGCTTAAATATCATTTATGCAGACTAGGTTATTCTTTTCCTTTTTAACCCTAATAATTCTTGGTTAGTTTTGTGTTTAACACCTATTTCTGTCCTTAAACAATAATGCGCTAAATCATAAACCTATGCCTTATACCTGGTATTTTTTACTGCAGTGGGCACTGTACCTAGAATAGAGTCAGTCCTCACTTATTCATTCATTCATTCAACAAATTTTTGTGGAGTGCCTGCTCTGTGACAGGCATAATTTTAGGTACTGAGAATATATTAAGAAAAAAAAAA
>NW_007735085.1:68614-70107 GCF_000696425.1 Galeopterus variegatus
AAAAAAAAAATGTAACAAGAAAATATGAGAAAGTACAGAGATTCTTCGCAGTAGTGGTAGGTTTGATTAGTCTACTGATGCTCCTCGCCTTACAATGGGGTTACATCCTGATAAACCCATTATAAATTGAAAATGAAGTAAAAAATGTACTTAATACACCTAATCAACCAAACATCATAGCTTAGCCTAGTCTACTTTAAATGTGCTCAGAACACTTACATTGGCCAACAGGTGAGGAAAATCATCTAACATAAAGCCTATTTTATAAAAAAGTGTTGAATATCTCATTTAATGTATTGAATACTATATTGTTGCATGGTTACTATTTAATGATATCACTTTCACACCATCATAATGTTGAAATATCCTAAATCTAACCATCATAAATCAGGCACTGTCTGTTTAAGTGAGTACAGAAAAATTCTAATACGTAGTAGTTGAAAAAAACCTATTAATACTTGTTGTTGAGAGCCTAAAGGTTATAAAAACAGCAAGTTTAATACTATAAGCATCGAGAATAATTAGGTAATTATTTAGGAGTATTTATTTGTGTGTCATGTCAATAAAGATTAAAGGTCCTAATATTACTTAAGAAACTATTGAAACAACTCAACAAAAAGGTAATAATTTATACAAGGGTAAATAATGACAATTTAACAGAAAGCATAATTTCTGGTTTGTTTGTTTGTTTTTTNTTTTTTTTTTTAATTAAAAATATAGGGGATATTTATCTTCAACCAGAGTTATTTCATAATTATTGAGTATCACCTTACAGAGTATCTGGAATATACTGCAAGTGCTCAGTCAATACTCATACAATTGACATTCAAATGAGGAAAATTACAAAACAATAAGGAATTCTAAGCTTCTAAAATTTTTCTTATTGCAACACCACCTATAAATTTATGCTCTGAACATTTTTAAAACATAATGGTAGAAAATAAGTTGTGGCAATAAGACATCTATACCTGAAACAACTACAGAATAAATTGGCATCAGGACATCTTATTTCAGATGATTCCTTTTGTGAAAGAAGAATCATTTTTGAATTCATAAAGCTTTCACTACAGTGTATGAAGAAAGATAATATACAATAAAAATGATATACACATGTGGGTATTTTAGAAGTTGATGTGCTGTAAAAATAGAGAATAATGGGGATTATGAAAGGGTTGCAATGCCACATGGGTGGGTAGGGTCGGCCTCATTGGAAAGAAAGTGATGTGCTCAATAAATATTTGTCAAAGAATGCATAAATTCTAAGAAAAGACAATTCAATAAATGCCTCTAAAAAAATCACAATAATGTCATGAGATTTGGGGGGAAAAAAGTGCATCAATAAGGGATAAATTAGAAATCATTTTATAAAGTAACATTAAAGCTGGGTTTTGAATAGTGTATACGTTTGAGAGATAGAGATTAAATAGGAATGTTGGGAAATTCAGTAAAAAAAATGTAACAAGGGCCGGCCCGGTGGCGCACTGCTACAGTGC
>NW_007735085.1:72010-78231 GCF_000696425.1 Galeopterus variegatus
ATCTTTAGCAGCTTATGGAATCCACTCATAGAACTTAAGAAAAGGATTGCGATATATACCAATTGTTTATTACAAAACTCTTACCTTTATGCAGAGATTAAAGTGCAAATAGAAGAATAATGACTTTAAGCAAAATCCTAGAAAACTCATATTGCATTAGGAAAAGGATGTTATAACAAGGAGGAAAAAATGTCAAGGAAGCAATTAAGAAAAAGTGGGTAAAAGAAATAAGAAAACTAGAAGCATGTAGATCTTTAAAGCCAAATAATGAAATAATATTAAAGCTAAGAGATAGTTCAAATACTACTGAAAAACAGAACTAAAAAGTGGCCTTTGATAATCTAGAGATAATAAGACTTAGTTATGAGAGGCATATTTGTTGATATATGGAGTGGGGTGGTCAGAATAGACTTGTGTGCTATATTAAGGACTCACTAGATAAATATTTAACAAGAAAGGAGAAATAAGAACAACAGTCTATCCTTTCAAGTGGTTTGTCAATTTCATAAGCATAAGAAATAATTAAGTAGTTCATAGTAGGTAATTTAATGCAGAGGAATTATTTTCAATTTAGTTTATAGAAGAAGTAGATATGATTTTATTTACAAGGAAGAAGGAAGTAAAACCAGGAAACGAGAAGAGGGGAAATTAATTTTCTAGAGATGAAAAGGAATAATAGAAACCTGATGTTAGGTGAATGGGTTACCTTTAAGAGGTGGGGAGATACATCTGAGAGAAAAAGAGGAAAATGGAAAAGTTGAAAGATTAAATTTAGGTAAAGGGTTACAACAGGAAGTTAGGAAGACATTAGACAGGATTGGCTATGGACTGGTCTATCCAGAAATGAAATGGTCCTGAAGATCAGACAACACCCAAGAAGCCAGGGAGACAGTCAAGATTTGGGAAAATATTTAATTGAGCAATAATCAAAGGACAATGTAAGAATATATTTGTCACTGAATAAGTTTGGCAAGAGGTGACAAAGACCTATAATAAAAACTAAAGTTCATGACATTATTTAGTCAATGGAACACTGGAAGAAGGTAGACAGGAACTTAATCCCAAAGAAGCAGATAATTCTAGACAGAACATTCAAACATTAGGGAACACAGTAGGGGTTCATTTTCTCAAACTGGTCTGGAAATGAGCAGAACAGTGCTAGAATTAATGAACTGTAAATCCAAAATTAGAATAAAATAATTTATTCTTGTTTGTTTTGGATACCCTTCATAGTCTGAGATGATCCTTGTTCTCCTACTGTAACAGTAATATTTTCCATCATGTCAATGATAGGATCTATAGCTACAACTTGTGTAAGGTAATTCTATATGCAGAAACAAGTGAGTTTCAGAAGAAGAGAATCAATGTTTTTTTATGCCATGCAACAGTGCAGATTTGATTGGTTCCATATCTAAAGAGCACAGTTTGGTGACATTTTATAGCAGCAATAAACATGAGCTTGACAATAGAAGCAGAGAAAGCAGAAGTAATTTCTCAAGCTTGATCATTGTTAAGGGAGCATGACTGAGGTTCACATGGAAATGCAGTACTAATTTGTTGAATATAACACCTTTGAGAAAGCTAAACATGGGGTCTTTTCTTGGTATGGCTACCAAAGAGATGAGAAAAAAATGATAAAATAATAGAGTTTATCCACTGATGGATTGGGAGTGTTGAGTTTTAAGAGCAGGCAGACGTTTTAAGACTGAAGGGAGTGCTTCATACAATGAAAAGGACAGAAAATGAGAAGTACTGTAGATCACAGTGAGGATTCCCACACTTCAAGATCTTGATGGTAGAGAACGTCTCAGAGGTTTTGTATTCCAATATTATCCGTTCATTCAATCATTTAATCAACTTATATTCACCCCTACTATTAAATACAAAACACTCTTCTATATGCTAGGGATAGAGCATACAGAACAGAAATGGTTCCTGTACTCATGGAGGTTAAATTCAAATGTGGAAAGACGAGCAATTAAAAGGTAAGAATTAAGGGCCGGCCCTGTGGCTCACTTGGGAGAGTGTGTGCTGATAGCACCAAGGCCGCGGGTTCGGATCCTATATAGGGATGGCCCTTGTGCTCACTGGCTGAGCGTGGTACAGACCATACCATGCCAAACCGGTCAAAAAAAAAAAAAGGTAAGAATTAAGCACAGACATCAGATGATGGTAGGTGTATGGAAAAAATATGGACTAAGAGTTAAGGAGTCAGAGAGGAGTGGGGGCTGTAATTTCACGCTGGATTAATAGAGAAGGTCTTACTGGTATAGTGATATTGAGGAAAGATACAAAAAGAGGAAAGAATGACCCATTCTGACAGAGAAATATTTCAAAAAGAGGGAAGAGTAAGCTCAAAGGCCTTAAGACAGGACCTTACTTTGTGTGTCCTAGGAACTGGAGTGGAGTGAGCCAGAAGAACAGAGGAAGGAAAGAAGAGAACTAGATCAGGAGCAGCCATGGCAGCCACTGAAGAATCATCTTTCTTTGTACAGCAGGATTTCTTCACATGAATGAGTTTTGAGACAATGGCTGAAGTAATCTGACTTTCATTTTAGCTTCACTGTTGCTTTTATGGGAAGGAAGAGGGTACGAGAAGAAAAAGAAGGTAGAAAATTATTGTAATAATTTAGGCAAAAGTTAATAGTGCTTTGGACCATGACACGAAGTCAGATAAAATTTGAAGCTCGAACTAAAAAGATTTTTGTGTATGAATTTTATGTGAGGCTTGAGGGAAAGAGTAGTTAAGGATAACTCTAAGGTTTGGGAGTGAGCATTTGAAGAAATGCAGTATCCATGCACTGAGTCTTTCAAAATTAAAACTCTAATCCCAGATCTAATTTTGAAGTTTCCTTATGGATTAGTAACTTTCATATTTAATTACCATCATTTCAGTTAAATTTCAGGAGGGAGTAGGAATAAATAAGCAATGTTCAGATCTCTCTGTTTAGTGAAAGCTTCGTTAATTCATTTTCTACATACTGTCTACCTGGGATGTGTGTGGAATTTATTCAGTTTATTCGATTAAAGCAAACAACAAAATAAATGATACAAAATTGTCTGAGAAACAAATTAATATTGGGTTTAATTCAAGTTCTTTTAATTATTTCTATCTAAATATATTTTATAATAATTTTAAAGTCATTTTTTCAAGTCATCTTTTAAAAACTTATTTTCCAGTTTTATTTTGCTTAAGTTTTTACCTGTAAGTTAAGATGGAGAGACAATAGAATGAGAAGAAAGAACAATTCAATAAACAAGCAAGATAAGAAGGTTAGAGAAGGATTAAGGACACAGTTTTATACATATGCATATAAGTGTATATTTGGTGACAGTTGTTTTCATATAGTATATGACCAATTACTGGCAGGGTTACTTTTATATAAAATACAAGAATATAAGAAAACTGCAGTTCAAACAATGTGTCCTACAATGATGGATGACTATGTTTGCTCCAGTACTTCAGGGATGGATTAAGCTATTGAAAAAGCACTCAACATTGGCTAAAGAACAGTAATATCTGTGAAATTCTACAGTTAATGCATCATTAAATAATTTGCTGCAACTGATTTATAGGTGCAATATGCTACACGGTGTTCAAACAGTGCGATATAATTAATGGTATCAAAAATGTACTCCAAAAACTTTTGTTATAATCAGTCTTTTGAGTTTTAGCTTAGCACTTATCGAAGTACAGGAGGCATCCTGTTCCCCCTTGATAATATCCATACTCTAATGGTGTTTGACTATTAGTCTACTTTGCTGTTTCCTAGGGTTTCAAAAAATTAACTACTTTACAATAAATGACTTAGAAGTGTCCAGTCCCATTGATGGCAATAGCAACAGGGAGACATTTCCCAATTAGGGTAGCAGAAAAGGGATCTACCTTTTGATGCCCTTAATCTAAAATCTAAGGAAATTGACCTTTAACTTGTAAATATTTTATTAATTACCTGGCAATTAGGTTTTGCTGCCATAGCAAACCACCCACATCACTATGATTTAAAAAAAAAAAACTATGTATTTAACTCAAACTTCCGTGGGTGAGTGATTTGGACTGTGCTCAGCGGAGCAATTATTCATCAAAGTTCCTTTGTGAAGATAAGATGATTTGGTTCAGGAAATGGGGCTGGTGGGGTGAGGGTGAGCATTGGTGGGCTACAAGTTTTTCAATATCCAGCAAGCTAGCACATCATTGTTCATATGAAGATGGTCACAGGGTTTCCAAGGGCAGCAAGCAAGGACAAGCCTCATGAACAAAATTTTTTCAAGTCTCTGCCTCTGTATCATATTTGTTAATATGACATTAGCCAAAGCAAGTCACAAAAAGTCTCTCTATGTTACATGTCAAGGAGACCTGGTTATAGGGCAGGTGTATTAGTTTGCTAGGGCTGCCATAACCACCCATAGACTGGGTGGCTTAGACACCAAAGTTTAATTCCTCATAGTTCAGGATTCTAGAATCCAAGATCAAGGTATCAGAAGAGTTGGTTTCTTATGAGGACATCTTTCCTTGGCTTGTAGATGGCTGTCTTCTTCCAACATCTTTGCATGGTCTTCCCTGTGTGTCTGTGTCTTAATCTCTTCAGGTAATGACATAAATTAAAATTAAATTATTTTAGACCCCACCCATATGACCTCATTTTACCTTATTTATCTTTATAAAGGCCCTTTCTCCAAATATAGTCNGTTCGCTCAGTTGGTTAGACTGCAGTGTTATAACACCAAGGTCAAGGGTGTTTGTACATATGTCAGGATTTTGGTTATAAGTACCTAAAAGATAAAACTTTGCATCTTAAAATTAATGTACTTTGTTTTAAATACCTATGAAACATTAAAAAGTTATCCTATAATAGACTTAAATTATCTAGGATCTAGTCTCTGACCACAGTTTGATAGATTTATGAAATAATTACTAAAGATATTTTTTAAACTTGGTATTCAGTTTCATAAAGNAAATAAATAAATAAATATTAGGACATTAGCATATGAATTTTAGGGGTACTCAATTCAGCCCATAACAAAGGGAAAGAACCTGTGGCATTTTTCTCCCCCTGCACCATTTCTCTTTCAGCAATTGATCTAAGATAACACCTACTAGGGTAAGTCAAAAAGTTTGTGGAAAAATTCAACTAAAATATAATATCTATTTTTCTATGAATTTTTTGAAGGCCCCTCATACATATAGCAGGCAATTGCTTATGGAGATCTCAAGCTTCTGACCTAAAAATGTCTCTTTAATTTCTCTTTAGTAGCAGAATATGTTCAATGTTGAGATTCAATTTTAGGGTAAGGCAGGAATGTCCAACCTCAGCACAAGTGACATTTTGCCCAAATTATTCTTTGTTGTAGGGGCTGTCCTGTGCAATGTAGAATGTTTAGCAGCATCCCTGGCCTCAGCTCACCACATGCCAGAAACACCCTTTCACCAGTCATGACAAAAATGTCTCCCGACATTGACAAATGTTCTCAGGGAGGTAAAACTCTCCCCCCTGTTAAGAATTACAAGGTTAAGAGATAAATTCCAAGCAAGGGAAAAGTCATTTCTTAAACTGACATTTAAGGTAATAGGAAGGAAAAAGACATGAACTTTTAGCATCTGCTACTCTATTTTTCTAAAAATAAACTGATTTTTCAGATTTTATATTTTCTCCCTTAAAGAATCTTATGAACATGGGACTAAGAACATACGCATTATGAACCAGACAGAAGGCACTCTCTAAGATATAGATTAGAGTTCAACAATGAATTTCTTTAGGGCACTGACTCTTAAAGAGAGATTAGTTTCAATCTCTTAAGAATTTTCTTCTTTGCCTACTCAAGAAAAGAACAACAATACCGATGAAATACCATTATGATCTGAATCCATTTTTTTATAGGCAAATAAAAACACTAAAAAAACACTTTTGACAATTATAAACCAATTGGCCTTCTCTTAGAAAAAGGAAAATATTTTCATTTAACATAAAAAATAAAACCTGGTGATATGAGGCTCACAATAACACATCTACATCTATATTGGGGAAAGGATGAACAAAAGTATTTCATGCAGCTATGAACAAAAATGAAGGAGGTAACACTAATTTCAGGCATAGTAAATTTCAAAATAAAAGTGAAATGATTATATAACAAAGTGATTTAACATAAAAATGAAATTTAAAATAAAAACATTTTCATAAACCTTCATGTATAAAATTACATGTCATTGTATGTAATCAATG
>NW_007735085.1:79753-82193 GCF_000696425.1 Galeopterus variegatus
TAAGGACCAGCAGTCAACAGCAGCCAGCATGTTACCTGATCATTTGCTTTTTTTATGTCACACTGTGAAAAACAATGCAAGACATTTGGAAGCATCTAAGAATTAAAGGTTGGGAGCCATAAATCCAGAGAGATTTTAGGTGCTTGGAAAGGACCTTGAAGCTGACCAAAATTGACTAGATAGAATATAGCAAGAAAAAAATAGTAGAACACATATCCACTATTACGTATGCTAGTCTCTGAATGTATGTTAATTTCCTGTGTTTTACATGTATATTAGACTATCTTTCTTATCTAAAGATACTTTAGATCAAATTTGGCTGGATTGACATCTCATTGAGTTTATAAATGTGGTGTATCTCCAGACTAAGTATTTTATAGCAAGATCTATAATATTTACACATTAGTTACAAGTTAATCAAAGCTGGTATTTAATTGTGGAAGTCTAAAAATAAGTCTAAACTTTTGGCCTGGGAATTGGTCAGAGTTATGAACTGAATTTGTGTTCCATCCAAATCCTGTGTTAAAGCTTCAATCTTGGATGTGATGGTGTTTGGAGGTGGGGCCTTTAGTAGGTAGTTAGATTTAGGTGAGATCATGAGGATGGTGCTACCATGGTGGGATTAGTGCCCTTATAAAAAGATGAAGAGTCACACGGTTTCCCTCTCTTTCTGTGTGCATGCATCAAGGAAGGCCAAGTGGGGACATAACCAGGAAGAGAGCCCTCACCAAGAACCCAGTTATGGTGCCTCCCTGATCTCAGGCATCCAGCCTCCAGAACTGTGAAAAATACATTTTTATTGTTTAGAATATTGTTGTATTCTGTT
The DNA here is from genome assembly GCF_000696425.1 of Galeopterus variegatus. Classification (NCBI taxonomy): domain Eukaryota; kingdom Metazoa; phylum Chordata; class Mammalia; order Dermoptera; family Cynocephalidae; genus Galeopterus; species Galeopterus variegatus. The sequence continues at coordinate 80,580 of NW_007735085.1, forward strand.
TTCTGTTATAGCAGCCTGAACTGACTAAGACAAACTACTTCACCATGGATGTGTAACAAGGAATTGCGTGTAAATAATCAGCTTCTGCACCACCACAAAGATTTATTGTGAAACTGAAAGGAATTGAAATATAAAGCACTCAGAACATTGCCAAACTTATACTAGAAAGTGTTACTACTACTTTACAAATCCTAATTAGCAGTAAAGTAATATATTTTAAAAGCAATGGTGTTAAATATCAACCAATAATGCTATGATTTATAGGAGGGGTTGATTGAAGTAGAGAATAAGAAAATAATAGTGACAAAAATATGAAGATCAAAAATCACTAGCAAAAAAAAAAGAAGAAATGAGATAGTTTCCATTCTAGATAGCAATCCACGCTATCTGAGATTGCGACTGCTCACAGAATTCTTTGTTGGATATTTAGAGGTATATAGAACCATCCTTGGGTCCCATATACATGAGATGTGCTCACTTGTCTGTCTTTTGAGAAAAAAACTGAAGTTCGAGTGTTGCTCTCACCTCTTATGACAGGAGAAATTTAAGAAAATTTCCCCTTATAGAATGCAATTTATTTCAGGAATTTAACATTAATTAGTGAAGGCAAATATGTGGCATAGTTGTTTCAAGTCTTCACTTTCCTTTTTATGAAATTGACTCCCAAACTTTAGCCTGTTTTTCCTCCATGTTTGCAGAAAGAAAAAATGTCATGCTTGTAGTACTTTCATTCTTGACTTGCCGTTAACACTTTACTTCACAAAATATACTAAAGAACTAATGTCCTGATATAAAGAGTACTCAAAATTCAAAAGAAAAAGACAAACTCATCAACATTTTGGCAAAGGATATGAACAGGTAGAACACAAAATAACTACAACCATAATCATATGGCATATAATTTTTCATAACTGAAGAAATACATATTTAAATAATAAAGGGTGTCACATGTTTTCACCTATGAAATTGGCAATAGCAAACATTAAAAGAGGCCATTTACTAAGGTACCAAGCATATGGAAAAAAAATGCTAACACATTGAAGATAGAGTATATTTTATTTTGATAGAACAATTTGTCCAATTCTAGCAAAAGAACATAACATTTGACACAATTTTAATTTTTAGAATATATCCTATAAATATATTTATGAGTTAACAAAAAAATATGTATGTGGTCTGCAACATTGTATATATGTACAGAAAAAAATATATAAATTACCCCAAAATGGGGCAGACGAAGTAATTAATATTATATCTATAAAATGGAGTGGTATGAAGCATTAAGAAGAATGAATATCATAGTCTGTTCAGGCTGAGGCTGCTATAACAAAATATCATAAACTGGATGGCTTATAACAACAAACATTTATTTCTCACAGTTCTGGCAGCTAAGAAGTCCAAGATCAAAACTATGGCAGATTCAGTTTCTGTTCAGGGCCCACACTTGCTGTTTAAGCTGTGTTCTCACATGGTTGAAGGAATAAGGGGTCTCTCTTGGGGGTCTTTTGTGAAAGCATTATAAGGGCTCTACCCTAAGGACCTAATCACCTCCCCAAAACCCCGCCTCCTAATACCATCACTTTGGAGGTTAGGATTTCAACATATGAATTTTGA
>NW_007735085.1:82792-84123 GCF_000696425.1 Galeopterus variegatus
TGGAGCAGAGCCTTTTCTCAATATATACTTTTCTTTATTTTTGAAATAATTATCATAACATCTATTACTTGTATAATATTAAATTTATAAAGTAATAATCCCACTGGTGTTAATAAATAAAGTGTTAGGCACTTTATAAATCTGAAAGCAACATCTACATCAAAAGCCTCCTCATGCATCAAAGCAACTGAGTAGGTATCATAATCTCAGAAATGTATCTTTGGCAATATAATCTACATCCTGTAGAAATTATACTTGACACTGAAACAATGCACATGTATTTTTACATAACAGCAAGGAAGATTAGACAAAAAAGGAATTCTAAAGATCTGGTTTGGGAATATTAGTTTTCTCACTTCCAAGCACTGTGTCTTTCAGTTTTGGATTCCTGATTTATTAAGTGCTTAATCAAGATGAATTCAAAGATTGCTTCCAACTCTAATATTACATAATTTTTCTTAAGACTTCAATTTGCTAAACTTTTCTACTCTATTTTATACATAGCTGTTCCAACAGGTAAAAATGTATAAGAATATATAGACTCACAATTTTATTTGAGTCCAGATAATGTTGCAAAGCTCTGGTCCTCAATACCTCTATAATAAAATGCTGCTGATATACCTCACTGGGGATAAACTAAAGCATTGTTTCAGACATGTCAATGACAGCCGAGCATCAAATGACCACTGAAAGGATTTATTATTAAGTTCTTCATGGAAAACATTTGTATCAGAAAAATAGGAGGAAAAAATTGATAATAAACACGGGCATTATGAAAGTTCCTACATTTGTAAGGTTAGCTTATGTCAGTTCAAGAGAACATTATCTTTATAGGTTTCTCTTCAACTCTCACGAGAAATTCCTAAAATCTTATTAAATCAATTTTATTGATTTCTAGTTTTAATTAAAGATGGTTTTATAAGTAGTAATCTGAAACACTCAAGCATCTATGCAAGAAAACAGATTAATAAATATCAGAAGATCCTACAATACACTATTCAGGAATTTTTATGTAAAGTAAAATAGGACAGGAAGAGAAAGAGATAGAGACAAGTTCCTAATAAGAAAGTTTAAATTATTCTTATATAGAACTTCAGTCCTCTTTTTTTGATTATGTATAATCAAATACAGTGAAAAGGTAATATCATAAGCATACCACTGCATCCATTGAGTAAATACATACACACATGTAACCCATACCTCTATCAAGAAACAAAATTGCCATCACCTGAGGTCATTCCTCCATCCCTCTTCCCAGTCCTGAGGTCATTCCTCCATCCCTCTTCCCAGTCAGTCTCTCTTCCCCCAAACCACTCCTAGCCATAGGTTAG
>NW_007735085.1:85516-87175 GCF_000696425.1 Galeopterus variegatus
CCCCTCACACACAGGTCCACACTCTAGGTAATTGGGAAAGATCCCTGGAGCCACTGGCAGACAACACGAACTCAGTCCTCAGTCACAGCAGCAGCTTGCAGCAGCCTCCAGCAGGAGCAGTAGCGGCCTCCCCACAGCCCCCCTGGGGGCATCCCAGGGGTGGGGGGCACCATGAATCAGAACTTATACTTAAGTTCATAACCCAGGACACATGGGTGCCCACATGCATCTGTATCAAACAATAGCCAAGGAACACCTGGGCACATGTGCATATTTACCTCAAATGCTCGGCAGATTCTGAACATCTGAGGGGCCCTGACCATTTTCCTATATTTTCCCTACAGGCTGCTACTGCTGCTAGAGGCTTTTGCTGCGAGATGTTTGCTGCCAGGGCCCCCAGGACCCTCCGGTAGTCCACTGCTGCTAGTGCTGGAGGCTTCTGTAAGCTGCTGCTGCTGAAGACTGAGCTCATGTCATCTGCCAATGGCTCCTGGGATCTTTCCCAATTACCTAGCTCATGGACCTGAGTATGGGGGGTCTGGTGACCCAGCTAGGCATATGACAGGTCTGGTGATCCAGCCAGGCATGTGAGGGGTCTGGTGACCCAGGATGGCATGTGAGGGGTCTGTGACTCAGTCTGTAAAACAGGTTTGAAGGGTCTCTCTATGGGCCCTAGCCCTAGCAATACAACTGGCTATGTCTGCAGGATTCTGCCAATTGCCTTAATCCTACAATTGGGGTAGTCACCTAGCAATATACTGAGTCATAGAGAAAGTGTATGTTTAATCTTTTAGGTAATTTCCAAACCATTTTCCAAAGCGATTGTAACATTTTACATTCCCATCATCAATATATGATCATTTTGAGTTCCTTTCCAACATTTGGAGCTGTCAGTATTTCATTTTAGCCTTTTAGTGGGCATGTTTTGATGTCTCACTGTGTCCCTATTTTTTTAATTCATAAAAAGCATTGGGATTACATCAGAAGTTATAAAAAATGAGCCTCTTCCAAGGGTTAACCTTCATGAAATTCCAATGTATCTTGTTTTCTTGCTGTAAATTAGTATGACTGCTGCACTAGAGTCAGGATACCACTACAGAATGGAAAATATGCATCAGGTGAGAAGAAAGCAGATTCTGTTAAGGAACAGTCAATAAGAAAGACTTATTCAAGGCTATTGCAACAGAAGTGAGGCCAGAATTCTTAGGACAACTCCATCAAAACAGAGGGCTGAAGAGTTTTTAAGAGCTAGGTTAGGAGATCACAGGCCACCTGTGTTTGCTAATTGGCTTCACCCAAAGGAAGAGTAACCTTTCTCTTATCTTCATTACAGGAGGTTTTACCACTTTTACCAGGGAAGTTAGGTTCCTACCCTTCCACAGAAACTGAGAGATAGGAGCATTATCTTCCTTAATGTTCACATTTCAATGATTTGGCTTCCAGGTCCTTGAGAAAGTCATTCTTAAGTTTAAACTTGCTAGAGACTTTCTAGAAGATTTACATCTGGAGGGGTGAAGAAAGAATTTACAAACACAGTTTTCTAACATAAATGCCCTAAGACAAGGGAGGTCAGGGGTCTAGAGTCAGCAAGAAGCCTGTCTAAAGTTTAGTCAAGTTATGGGAAACTTTAAGGCTTTTTAAAAAATGAATTACTATATT
>NW_007735085.1:88374-89556 GCF_000696425.1 Galeopterus variegatus
TTTTTTTTAACAGCTCACTGCTTATAATTTTCTTGGCTATGGTATATTTGAGGTTTTAGGTTAGTTATTCCTAATCATAGAATCATTTGATTTTATGATAGGGAGTACTATGCATAAACATATTTAATATGGATGTCAAGATTCCATCATTGTTCGTTGGCAAGATCTTTTGTACACGTTTAAATGTACTTTTACATTAGGCTCTGTAATTTTCATCATTCATTGTTTCTTTTATTTCCCTAAATGATTCTCTGTGATTTTGTTATACAGTGATCGGTTTATAAATCGTGGCAAAGAATCAACAATAATTGATACAAGAAATGAATCCATAGTTTTTTCATATAATTTTTGGAAATATTTTTCATACTCTTTTCTGTCACTAGTTGCTCATGTGCTATCTAGCTTTGGGATCTTGAGCATATTCGGCTTTTAGACTTAAAAGTAATTGAAGGAATTTATTTTTGCCAACATAAAAGCTTTTGGTCCAATTTACCCATTTTGCATAATTTCATTGAAAAGCTGTTCTCCAGCTCTGCCAATCTCAATCACTTTTGTTTAAAGCATCTGGTGTAACAGCTGTCCCGGTCTGTATTTTGCTTGCCTACTTCCTTTTCCTCCTTGTTTCCTCCGTCTCTGTCATATGCCCTGCTCACCATGCCTGAATATCTTTATCTTTTATCCTGAAATGACTTTTTAAAAAACACTCTAGAGTACTATTCCTACTTGAATCAGATTGGTGTTTTTTTCTTTGTTTTTCAAGAAGTTATCAGGATTTAATTAACAGTTAAAAAGGGAGTTATGGGTCTGCTACTTGAAATGATTATATATACACATAAGTATATACACTTATATCAGTATATATGTATATATCAGTATATGTATTATAATATATATAATATATATTTATATATAAATATATGTGATAAAATATAAAATCAAGGGCAGGTTAATCAATTGATAAATCATTCAATATTTTAGAAGGTGTCAGAATTTTGACTGTGTTCCTAGGAATTTTGAAATACCATAATCTTTCTTTATCAACCTCAACTCCCCATTTTACAACTTAATTCTAAAATATTATAAGGGATATTGTGAGGTGGATATAATCTGTTGTTCCTTCTATTTCAAGGAACTTGAGGATATTAGAAATATATATGTGTGTGTGTGTGTGTGTGTGTGTGT
>NW_007735085.1:90867-91542 GCF_000696425.1 Galeopterus variegatus
GAAAAGCTTCAACAGACACACTAACCTTAATGAACGCACTGCCTACAGAAGTGACAAATAATTAGCAGCTGGCTTTTCAAAAGGCGGGAGCCAGGCAGCAGCACTCTTGAGCACACAAGCAGACAGCCCATAGGTAGCTCCATTTTATCAGGTTAATTGGCAAAATTGTTTCTAATTAAATTAATTAAAGGTGGGTCGGGTTCCCCCCAAGGTATGTCTGTAAAATAATTGAATATGCTGTTGAAGGCAGTTACTTGAACTTATGTTCATGTTTAGTGGAATTAAATTCCTATTTTCAATAGGTGGGCTGGGAAAGAAAACATAAATCTGGGAAAGTTTGTTGCTGTTGTTTCTTTTCTTTTTTCTTGGTAGCTTATTTCAGTTATTTAGTATTTAAATACTAAAAATAACTCATGATCTGGAAGATTTTCGGAAGGTGTACATATTTCTATGTTGGCTTTTTACTCAATGTCTAAGCTGGTTTTTATGATTTACGTTTTATAGAAAGAGCCCAATTTTCAAATCATGTCTGTCATGGCATCACAGCTTATGAACTAGTACAGTAGAGCTACCCAGATGGGTTAAAGCAGGTATAGAGAGCCAGAGATCCAATCATAGTGTTTCCAATTTGCCTTCCCAAGGTATTACCTGCATTCTGCTGAACACAGATGGGGA
>NW_007735085.1:92900-93653 GCF_000696425.1 Galeopterus variegatus
TCTATTTATGCTCTTTTCTGTGAAACACAACATGGTTTAAAACAAGTGAAATCAGTAAATTTTAGGAATGTCTTTAAATTCACTTGTAAATTTTTTGGGAAATAATTCTTTATCACCTATCATGTAGTAGGGAAATGTCAATCGAAAAAAGAAAATCCTGTCTTAATGTGCTTTGAGTCTAGTGGAGGAGACAATCAATAAACAAGAAACAACAACAAAAAACAAACTTGATAAATTAGATCTCTCATAGTGCTTTGGAAAAAAAAAAAACAAGTAGTACATGATGTAAACAGGTTCCAGAAGACTGATAGTGGGGAAGAAGGTTGCCACACTGAAAAGGGTGATCATGGTCAGTCACATAGAAACTGAAAAGACATGTTATTAGATTGTACTTTCAATACTGCATGTATGAATAAAATAACAAAGAAAAGGTAGAGCATGTGAAGTTCTCTACTTCAATATTAGTGGTGCTACTATACATTTCTTTAGGTTTTACTATACCATGTTTAAGGTTTCACCTGGTTCTGGAGGAGCCTTCTAAATGATTTTTCTTAATATCTATCTATCTATCATTTATCTGTCTATCCATCTGTCTATCCACTCATCTGTCTACCTTAAAGCTGCAGAAAATCCCAATACAGTTTCTCTTTACAAATGGAATCTATTTAGCACTCCACTCTGGACAATGCTTTTTAACTAAGACATGAATGGTCAGCCAATGCAACCATCTGTCTACACAGAAAAATCTGTGTT
>NW_007735085.1:94999-98406 GCF_000696425.1 Galeopterus variegatus
TTTGTTTTAATTACCATGTAGCATGGATGAAACTACAGTGAATTTACAATGATTTTTGTTTCATTCTAGCTGTTCTTGCACTTCAATAGTGTCGTAAAATATTCAGAAAAACATTTATCTGTTGTAATTCAAATCTTACCATATATCACTAGGCATGGCATGAGTGGAGGTCTCCTCCCCTTGAATTATTAATAGAGTTCTGAAAGGTACTAGGCAGAGCTCTGAAAGAAAACTAAGAAAAATATATTAGCCTACAAACTAATGATGCCTTTTAGACTTATACAGCTAACAACAGAATGTGTTAGGCATTACAGTAACTCTTTTATGTGTGTATTAACTCATTCAATCCTCACAGCCACATTATGGGAGCTGTAGACTGAATGCCCCCCCCCCCAACTTAATCCCCACTGTGACAGTGTTAAGAGGGTGGGAAGACCTATTATGGTAATGGAAAGGTGGGTTCTTGAAGAGGTGATTAGATTGTGAGGACCATGCCCAAGTAAGTGGATTAATCCATTGATGGTTTAATGGTGGTTATGGGAATGTTTCTGAGGGTTTTAAAAGTAGGAATGAGGAGTTAACTCTCTCTCTTGCTTCTGCCTTTCTTGCAATGTGATATCCTCTGTCACTGAAGTCACCACCAAAGAAGGCTCTCATCGTAAGTGTTCCCTTGATGTTGCACTTCCCAGCCTTCAAACTGTAAGCAATAAATGTTGTTTCTTTACAAATTTCAGGTATTTCTGTTATACGTAAAAGAAATGGACTAATGCAGAAATTTGGTACCAGAGAAGTGGGGTGTTGCTTATAACANTTTGTTTTAATTACCATGTAGCATGGATGAAACTACAGTGAATTTACAATGATTTTTGTTTTTTTCTAGCTGTTCTTGCACTTCAATAGTGTCATAAAATATTCAGAAAAACATTTATCTGTTGTAATTCAAATCTTACCATATACCACTAGGCATGGCATGAGTGGAGGTCTCCTCCCCTTGAATTATTAATAGAGTTCTGAAAGGTACTAGGCAGAGCTCTGAAAGAAAACTAAGAAAAATATATTAGCCTACAAACTAATGATGCCTTTTACAGCTAACAACAGAATGTGTTAGGCATTACAGTAACTCTTTTATGTGTGTATTAACTCATTCAATCCTCACAGCCACATTATGGGTGCTGTAGACTGAATGCCCCCCCCAACTTAATCCCCACTGTGACAGTGTTAAGAGGGTGGGAAGACCTATTATGGTAATGGAAAGGTGGGTTCTTGAAGAGGTGATTAGATTGTAAGGACCATGCCCAAATAAATGGATTAATCCATTGATGGTTTAATGGTGGTTATGGGAATGTTTCTGAGGGTTTTAAAAGTAGGAATGAGGAGTTAACTCTCTCTCTTGCTTCTGCCTTTCTTGCAATGTGATATCCTCTGTCACTGAAGTCACCACCAAAGAAGGCTCTCATCGTAAGTGTTCCCTTGATGTTGCACTTCCCAGCCTTCAAACTGTAAGCAATAAATGTTGTTTCTTTACAAATTTCAGGTATTTCTGTTATAAGTAAAAGAAATGGACTAATGCAGAAATTTGGTACCAGAGAAGTGGGGTGTTGCTTATAACAAATACTTGAAAATGTGGAAGTGGCTTTGGAACTGGTTATTGGGCAGAAGCTAGAAGAATTTGGAAGAATGGACAATGAAAAGCCTAGATGCTGGTAAGGAGAGTTAAGAACATCTTAGAAACTGGTTAAATGGTAGTGATCAGAATGCTTACAGAAATATGTACTATAAAGAACATTCTAAGAAGGTCTCAGATAGAGATGAGTAGAAGCTTATTGGAAACTAGAAAAGAGATCATCCTTGCTATGAACTTGCAAGGAACTTGGCTGTATTTTATTCATACCCCAGAGTTTTATGGAATGTGGAACTGGAAGATACTGACTAAGGGTATTTGGTAGAAGAAATTTCTAAGCAGCAAAGAATTCACAAAGCTGCATGGATACTTGCAACAGCCTATGCTGAGTTATGTCAGCAAAGGCATGAGGTAAAGTTTGAAATTTTAAGTCAAAAGAAAGAAGAGGCAAAAAAATTGGAAAATTTTTAGGCTGGCCACATGAAGAGTGAGAAAGTGAGTTTGACAGAGGAAACCAACTGTGTAGCCTAGCAACAGTTTACTAAGGAGGTTAGTTCAGAAGAAAGGGATTATAAAAAAAAAAAAGGGAAAAAAAAGACTTTGAAGGCATTTCAGAGATCTTCCAGGCTGCCCCTTCCATAACAAGCCTAGAGGACAAGGTAGACAGAATGGTCTCAGAGAACGGGCCCAAGGTGTCCTCCAGAAGCTCGCTGCCCAGGCCTACCTACGGATGCTGCTTCCTGCACCCCAGCTGCTCCAGCTGTGGCAAAATTAGCCCCAGGTGTGGCTGGACCAACAGCTTTGGAAGATACAAGCTGGAAACCTTGGCAGCATCTACAAGGGGTTAATTTTGCAGACTCACAGAATGCCAGAGTTGTGAAGGTTTAAGAAACTCCACCCCAATTTCAAAGTATGTATGAAAAAGCCTGGGAACCCTGAGAGAGATCTGTCAGAGGGGCAGAGTCACCACATAGAACTTTCACTAGAAAATGCTGAGAGGAAATGCATCGGCGTTGCAGCAGATAAACCTCATCAGCAGCATGTCCAGTAGAGCCATGAGAGTGGGAAGCCATGGAGACCCCAGAATTGTGGAGTTTCCAGCATACAATGCCAGCCTGTGAGAGCTGAAACATGGCCTCAGACCAGGAAAACCACGGGAGTGGAGCTGCCAGAGGACTTAAGGACCCAGACCCCACACCAGTGTGTGGAGAATGCCAAATGTGCACTGAAAATACATGATTCACCAGCTTTAAGATTCAGTGACAGCCCTGCTGCATTTTGGAACTGGTGGGCACCTGTTTGCCTTTTCTTTTGGCCTGTTTTTTTTTTTTTCCGTTTTGACACAAGAATATGTGCCCTGTGTTTGTCCCACCATTGCATCTTCAGAAGTAGATAACTTCTTTTGATTTCACAGATGAGACTTTTGACTTTTGAGTTGAAACAACTCCAGACTATAAGGATAAAATGAATGTATTTGTATGTGAAAAGGACATACATTTTGGGGGGTGAAGGGTGGAATGTTGTAGTTGAATGTCTCCTCAAAACATAATCTCCACTGTGACAGTGTTAAGAGGATGGGAAATCCCATTATGGTAATTGAAAGGTGGGGCCTTAAAGAGGTGATTAGATAGTGAGGACCATGCCCAAGTAAATGGATTAATCCTTTGAGGGTTTAATGGTGGTCATGGCATGATTCTGAAGGCTTTAAAAGAAAAAGGAGCAAGTAGTTAGCTCTCTCTCTTGCCTCTGTCTTTCTTGCAATGTGATATCCTGAGTCACTGAAGTC
>NW_007735086.1:0-5791 GCF_000696425.1 Galeopterus variegatus
TGGTGATGGGACACAATAACTAACTACATTGTATATTGACAAAATAAAATAAAAAAAAAAAAAAAAGACCTGGACCTTTACCACAGATAGTTTGAGAAGCTCTGTTCTAGAGTATTAGCTTTTTAACCTGCCAACCATTTAAGCACCTGGAGTCTGGCTTTCTGTCTATCCAATTATCATTCACATTAGTTTCAATCTATTGATATATTTTTCCACTATGATACCTTCCATAAGTGAGTGCAATCCCATAGGGCCCAGCACCTACCACAGACACAGTTTGAATGTCTTATTAGGTGCTATGAGTTATTAGAAGCTAGTCCTGGTCTCCATATACAGCCCCCAACCCCCAACCCCCATTGCAGAAGGGCTTGCCAAACATGTGGTAATTTGTGTCATTTTCTACCAAGAGGAATGGCATTACATTATAAGTGCTATGTTCTAGCAAGAGGTACAATTTGGCGAAATGAAGTTTAAGCTCTAGCCCTAAAAAGCAGTAGTCATCATCAGAAATAATAAGATTAGGGGAATTATTACTGAAAAGAAAAAAAAAATCATTGAAAAGTCTTATTACAGCTCTCACTTACCCACTCAACTACCTATCCTAGACTTCTTGGGTCTTTTGCCTTTACTTCTCCCATTCCTGGCTTTCCTTCCAGGTAATTAAGGCTCTCAGTTGTATTAAAGGGAATTTTAATTCTTATTAAATCCTCCTGGTTATTCTTAAAGTTCTAAATTCCTGTCCTTCTTTAAACAGTGATTTTACATATAATTGTTGCCCCAGATTTTACTAACAAGAATGCATACAGAAATTTTCTTACAGTATATTTTTTTAATTTACAGTTCTTTTCAAATTCAATAAACAAGGCAAATTACATCTCCTTGTGTTTTATGAAAGTAAATAAAGTAAGTTCCAGGATCTCTAATATGCATCTTATTGGGCAACCTCATGACCTGTATTATGGCCAAATACACTTAGAGATCTTGTCCAAATATTGGCTAGATGTCACCTGTGTCCAATCCATTTTTCTACCATGTGAGCCTGTGTTTCATAGAGGATTGTAATGGAAGAGATAGCACCATTAATCGAATGCCAAGCAAAAGTCCACAGATTTACTCTGATTGAACCAGCATAGGTCCTATGCCCACAACTAAACCAGAGAGATGAATGTGGTGGTTAATTTAAGATCAATTCCCCCAAACATTATAGTTTTCCAAACTCATATTAAGAAAAAGAGACAACTCGATGCTAGGAAGGCAATCAAATAATGTCTGCTACTCAAATATTTCCTAAATATAGACTGTAAGCATCTTCAGAGTAGCTACTTGTCCTATTCACTATCACACTTCCAGACCATGAAACGGAACATATGACACTGTAGGCCCATCATGTTTTACATCATGCAAGTATGCAAGCATCAATGGATGGACAGATGAAAGATGGAATGATGAGGTTAATCATTGCCAACCCTGGTGAAAATGCTTTTCAAAAACCTGAGGATTGGGCTGGCCCAGTGGCGCATTGGAGAGTGCGCCGCTTGGGAGCGCAGGCGGAGCTCCCGCCGAGGGTTCGGATCCCGTATGGAGACCGGTTCCCGCTCACTGGCTGAGTGTGGTGTGGGCGCAACACCGAGGGTTGCAATCCCATTACCGGTCAGTAAAAAGGAAAAAATAAAAAACCTGAGGATAAAAAAAAGCCTTGATAAGTCATGTTTTCTTCTTATGATTAATTCAACTTTTTAAGTACTAGTAGAAAATAATCAAAATGATATATTTTCCACAAGTAAATTTAGACATAAGAAAATTTAGATTTAATGTCCCACCTCAATGGCTTATGTAGGTTAACATTATGTAAGGTCAGGGTCCATGATCCCACTTACACCTTACCTCATTGATTGATTGTCAGTCAAATTGATTATCGGTCAAATGCTTGACTAAACAAGAAACATTACCCATACCTTAGAAAATCCTGTGTTGCATTAAACAGTGAGTATGATTAGTGGAAAATATCCTGCCTTTGTGAAAAAGAAAGGATTCTATCTGAGGAAGATTAATGGTATATTCTGGTTGGTTTCAACTGTCATAAGACTATGTAATGTAGAAACAGCAATTCAGTTTTCACTAGGGGATCAGACTTCAGTTAGATAACTAGATAATTGGCTGAAGATCTCTTTGGGCCATATTCAGGACCCCAATTATCCTCACTTAACTCCAGAACATTGGTAATCAGAGAAAAGACCTTTGTGTTGTGTGATACCCTTTTCTCCTTAAATTCTCGTTAAAACTGAGACCCTCATGAATATTGTGGTAAACTTCGTGTATAATGAAGAGACCACAGCATTAGATAAATAGACAATTGGTTTAGAAACAAAATGTTAAGCTATTTGTTCCAATATTTTATTTAAGATTTCAGGAACTTGCCTGATTAGCAGCAGCTGTAGAATTTAACCCAATGTAAAATGGATATAGCGAACATTGCTTTTAATCTCACTTCATCAAGCACAATCTGATTATGGGGACATTTACTTTCTAAAGAAAGAATATGTATCTAAAAAGTATAATATTTTCATATAATTAAATCTTTTTCTATTTGGTATTTTTGATATACCATTGAAACTGAAGATTTAAGATGAAAGGTATAAGTGACAAGGTTAGTTCTTAGCTTAATATTAACAGTAGGTTTGAGAACTATTTCCCACCTGAGGCATTTGTTTGGAAAATTTCTCTGTGTAAGGCAAGTAGATAGACACGGTGATGTGAATGTGAAGATTGTCCATCAGGAAACACAAAAATAACCCCACTGAAGTGGAAGTTAAGGCTGCCACCTGGCCACTTTGGGCTCCTCATGCCTCTGAGTCAACAGGCTAAGAAAAGTGTTACAGTGTTGGCTGGGGTGATTGACTCAGGCTACCCAGGGGAAGTTGGACTACTGCTTCACAATGGAGGTAGGGAAGATTATATCTGGAATACAGGAGATCCCTTAGGACGTCTCTTAGTACTACCATGTCCTGTGATTAAAGTCAATGGAAAATGACAACAACCAAATCCAAAGAATAAAATAGACTTTTTAAATGAATAAGTATCACGGTCTTATAAAAGCTCTACGGTGACCTGTTGCTTGCCTTAATTTTAATTTAAAAAATGAATAGCATCATTGAAATAATCAGCATTAATCTTTAAATCAAAAGGATTTACAATGAGATTATAATTAATTACATGCCAAAAAATATCTTATTGAATAGGGTGCTGACCTCAGTTACTTTGTTTAATCACTAAAACAATTTAATTCCCAAATAAGAATTTGGATCAATTCCAAATATATCCAATTAAGATTATCAATTCACTAAGAACAGTGACAATAAACCTCAAAAATAAACTCTTTAAAACTTTTCTTTTTGATTAATGTGTCTGCACCAATTTTTATTAGTACTTAGGTCCTTGAGGAAAACAATCTTGGCAGGAGGGCCCTGCTGGACCCAGAATGCCTGAAGGTGAACATTTCCATAAGTAATCGTGTTCATTTTCTGTTCTATTGCTGAGCACATCAGTTGTCACCTATTATGACCATTTACAAGCAGACCAAAGTCAAAGAATGTTATTCTTGTTATCTTGAATACATCCTCGAAAGCTGCAAATTAATAGATTTTTCTCTTAGGGTCTGGAAAAATCCTTTACAATTTTGATGCTTTTCTACATGCATGATTACATGCTTCTAACTCAGACAACTTTTATTTCCTAGTTTCACAACAATGTGATAAGGTTTTTCTAGACAATCGTTATGTTGCCAAAAGATTGTAATTCATTTCCCTGGATATGGACAGGACAATCACATAGAGATGATTCAGAAAACGAAAATAAGAACAAATCATTTCTGGCATCTTACAAATAAAAATGTATTTTACTAAGGCAAACTAGCTTTTCACTTATTACTGAATTTCCTTAAAACTGTGAGAAGGCATGTTAGTTTTTCAAATGCATCTATTTTTTTTTCATATGAAATACTAATACTTTCTTAGTTTTCCAGTTGGAATGTTGAGCCAATCCTGAAAGTTCCCAAGCGGCTTTTTTCGATGAATTTCAGAGGAAAACTAAAACAATGCTTTTCTGTACAAGAACAGGGTTAAAGAAACTTAGACTACTTTTTAAACTGTTACACTTGCTGATACATGTTCTATATCTTTGAGACTGCACCTGTTTTTTGTAAATCATATTTAACATCCTCAACTGGTTGAAAAGTGAATATTCTTGAGTGTGCCTCTATGCACAGAACCATCAAGATGCACTGATGTTCAGCTTCTGCCCAGAATTCCGCCAAAATTTTCTCTTCAACTTTAGCTTCAGCCTTGGAATTTGAACCATCATAGAGCTAAAGGACTATTGGCATCCCTGAAGTTGTGCATAATCAATGACAAGTGTTTGATAAGTTACCAACATATCTAATCAGTATAACAATGTAATGTAAATAAGATGTGTCATTCAGATTTATTGTCTTGCTCTGAAAATTTACATTCAAATATAGATAAAAGCATTCTAGATATAACCTGAACAGAAAAATCTTATGTGCTTTATGTGTTGAAATTCTGTCACTCAGTTGAATTACTGACAATCCGTTATTATTGTCAGAATTAATTGCAGAAATAATCAATGAGAGTAAAAGCTGACAAACTGGTCAAAAAATGTTAAGTTTCAATGGTTAAACAGAAAATATATTGACAGTTAAATTAATATTATAACAGAATACATTAATTAGATAACTTTAGGAAAACCACATTATTTTGGAGACAAGAAGTGGTTATCAGTAAATAAATAATAATACAAGCTTATTAACATAGAATAGAATAAAGCTATATTAGTCAAAGAGAGTCACTACAGGAATTCTGAAAATGAGGAATATCATATAGGAATGAAGGCTTTCATGATTATGGTAAGAGCTGGTGATTAAAGATCTGGAAGGAAGAAGCCAAGAGATCGGGAAACAGTTAACTCATGATTTCAACCTGAAGCACTGGAATATGGGGAAACTACAAGTTGCAGGAAGGGTTGAGAAACGGCTACCACCATGACCATGAATTGAGATCTCGTGAAGTGGTCTGTAAAGCCACATGTCTGACCCCATGATTTCTCAAGAACACAGTTTCCAGTTCACTTTCATCTTCCAAATCTCACACAAATTACTCTCAATAAGAACCTCTAACCAGAACCATACAGCACAGCAAAGGGAATTCTGAAAAGCATGGTTATCGGCCTTAGGAGAGAGGTCTTGGTGCCAAGTTTATAGACAGCCCACAACTATTATAACTGTAATTACAGTAGAATTACTTATTGTACTAGCAATTAAAATATTAAGGAAAATAGTCTTTAGGTATTGCATTTAATTATCAACTACCTAATTCCATCAAAGCCTCAAAACTTTCAAGGAAAAGATTCTCCTGAGGAATTTTCACAGTATATGAGGATAAATTAATATCAGAATGTCATTCGACCACATCAACATTTCACGAAGAGGAAAGAAAACAATAATAACTTCCATAATAAATCATCTTCAAGCTAAACATCATAAGAATATAAGTACAGTCGGCCCTCCATATCCACAGGTTCTGCAGGGCAGATTTTGATATAAAGGGGATGGTCCTGGAACCAATCCCCCATGGATACTAAGGGATGACCATACACACAAAGCAGAAAGGGTTTAAGAAAAATCGGTTTCCCTAATTACATTTTGTCCTCACTAATAAAAATTCAAAATAATGGGCCGGCCCGGTGGCGCACTGGATAAGTGCGCCGCTTGGGAAGC
>NW_007735086.1:6625-9331 GCF_000696425.1 Galeopterus variegatus
TCAAAACAAAACAATAATTCTTCAAGGCCATTACCTTCATAACAATTTCCCTGTAATCATGTGGCCAGAGCTTCCTACTTTCAGAATTCTCTTTTTTGCTATAATTATTTATGTATGTCTTGTCATCTTTCCCACTAATCTGAAGGTAATTTAATAGCAAGAACATTTATTTTTGTCTTTTTTCCATCCCCAGCAGGAGTCATGAACCAGCAATCTGCATGCCAAATTTAGTCTGCAAATACTTTTGGTTTGGTTGGCATAATGTATTTGTGTGTGTGTGCATGTGTGTGTGTGTTTTTGTGTATGTTTACTATGCAGTTTTTTATAAGTATATTCACAGAATTGTACAACCATCACCACAATCTATTTTTAGAACAATTCTATCACCCCAAAAAGAAACTCATACCCATTAACAGATATTTCCTACTCCTACCCCACAGCCCTAGGCAACCATCAATCTATTTCCTGTTTCTCTAGATTGACTATTCTGGCCATTTTATGTAATGAAATCCTATCATATGTATTCATCTACAATTGGCTTCTTTACTTAGTATAATTTTTTTTAAGGTCCACCCGTGTTTTATCATACATCAGTACTTAATTCCTTTACAGTGCAGAATAATATTCCATTTATTGACAGAACACATTTTACTTATCCATTCATCAGTTAATGGACATTTGAGTTGTTTCCACTTTTTGGCTATTATAAATAATGCTGCTATGAACGTTTGTTACAAATTTTTGTGTGGACATATGTTCTTATTTTCCTTGGGTATATACTACCTAAGAGTGGAACAGCTGGGTCATATGGTTTCACTATGTTTAACCTTTTGATAAACTGCTAGACTATTTTACAAAAAGGCTGGACTATTTTACAGTCCCTCCAGCAACATACGAGGGTTACAATTTCTCTGAATCCTAGCCAGTATCTGCTGTCATCTGAGTTTTTTTTTATCCTAGCCATCCTAGTGGATGTGAAGTGGTATCTCATTGTTGTTTTGATTTTCATTGCCCTAAAGATTAATAATGTTAAGCATGTTTTCATATGCTTATTAGCTGCTTATTTATCTTCTTTGAAATAATATCTATTCATATCCTTTGTCCAATATTTAATTGCATTGTTTGTCTTTTTTGATATTGAGTTGTAGCAATTTTTTACATATTCTGTATACAAGTCCATTATCATACACAAAATTAGCAAGTATATTCTTCCCTTCTGTAAGTTGTCCTTTCACTTTCTTGATGGTATTGTTTCCAATGCATTTGTTTTTAATGTTGATAAAGTCCAATGCATCTGGGTTTTTTTCCCTTTTGTCACTTACCTTTCTTGTGTCATATCTAAGAAAGTATTGCCTAATCCAAGGACACAAAGATTTATTCCTATGTTTTCATCTAAGAGTTTTAAAAACTTTAATTCTTGTCTTTAGGCTAGTGATGAACTTTGAGTTAANAAAAAAAAAAAAAAAAATTCAAAATAATAATTTTGTAAAAATGCTTTAAGATTTGAGTCTATAGGGTTTAAAATTAAACAAAAACTAATTTAAATGATTGCTATGCATATATTGAAGATAAAGTCTCTTTTAGGATTTGCCTTAAGTTGATTTTATAAAACATGTAACTAAAAAACTTTCTCCTGAATTATATTCTGTTGAAAACAAAAATATTAATGGTGTTACTAAATATGCCAAATCAAAGCGAATGAGCATATAGTATTTTAAACATATGGCCAAACTGACACTAAACCATCCTGTAGCTGAGAGGTTAGAGATATTATTGTTTTGAATCTCCTTTTGTGGCAAACTTTTAAAATTTGACTTCCCAAGTTTTAGTAATCATAGCATTAAATAATTTTCAAATAAAACTTCAGATCTAATCTTGTATTTCACAGTGACATTTGGATTTGGCCTTGGCTTTGAGAAAATATTGATCTTATTACTTCATCACTTGGCATTTTTGCAAGAATTTGCATTTTAAGATACATCACTAAAATCATGTAAATATAGTTCAAAAAGAATTTTTGTTGCTTTATGTGGGTATAAATGCCCTACTCTCTTCTCAAAACAAAACAATAATTCTTCAAGGCCATTACCTTCATAACAATTTCCCTGTAATCATGCGGCCAGAGCTTCCTACTTTCAGAATTCTCTTTTTTGCTATAATTATTAATGTATGTCTTGTCATCTTTCCCACTAATCTGAAGGTAATTTAATAGCAAGAACATTTATTTTTGTCTTTTTTCCATCCCCAGCAGGAGTCATGAACCAGCAATCTGCATACCAAATTTAGTCTGCAAATACTTTTGGTTTGGTTGGCATAATGTATTTGTGTGTGTGTGCATGTGTGTGTGTGTTTGTGTGTATGTTTACTATGCAGTTTTTTATAAGTATATTCACAGAATTGTACAACCATCACCACAATTTATTTTTAGAACAATTCTATCACCCCAAAAAGAAACTCATACCCATTAACAGATATTCCCTACTCCTACCCCACAGCCCTAGGCAACCATCAATCTATTTCCTGTTTCTCTAGATTGACTATTCTGGCCATTTTATGTAATGAAATCCTATCATATGTATTCATCTACAATTGGCTTCTTTACTTAGTATAATTTTTTTTAAGGTCCACCCGTGTTTTATCATACATCAGTACTTAATTCCTTTACAGTGCAGAATAATATTCCATTTATTGACAGAACACATTTTA
>NW_007735086.1:9545-11343 GCF_000696425.1 Galeopterus variegatus
GTTGATAAAGTCCAATGCATCTGGGTTTTTTTCCCTTTTGTCACTTACCTTTCTTGTGTCATATCTAAGAAAGTATTGCCTAATCCAAGGACACAAAGATTTATTCCTATGTTTTCATCTAAGAGTTTTAAAAACTTTAATTCTTGTCTTTAGGCTAGTGATGAACTTTGAGTTAATTTTATTATATTATGTGAGATAAGAATCTAACATCACTGGGTATGTAAATACCCAGTCAGTCAACAAAAATTAATTCAAAGTGCATCATTAGCCTAAAAGAAAGAGTTAAAATTTTTTATAAATTTGTTGAAAGACTATTCTTTCCCCTAATGAATTGTGGCATCCTTGTAAAAAGTTAATTGACCAGAATGTGTGGCTTTATTTCTGCAGTCTCAATTCTATTCCACTGGCTTATGTGTTTAGCGTTATGCCAGGACCACACTGTCTTGAGCAGTACTGTAGCTTTGTAAGAAGTTTTGAAATCAGAGGTGTAAGACTTTAAACTTTGTTTTTCTTTTTTAAGTTGTTTGAGCTATTTTGGGTCTCTTACATTTCCATAGGAATTTTAGGATTAGTTTGTCCATTTTGCAATTAAGTCAGCTGGAATTTTGATATAGGATTGTGTTGAATTTGTAAATCACCTTGTGGAATATTATCATCTTTAAAAAATTGTCTTCCGGTACATTCACATGTGATATCTTTTCATTATTTACGTATTCTTTAATTTCTTTCAATTATATGTTTTAGTTCTCAGTATTCAAGTCTTGTACTCCTTTTGTTAAATTTATTCCTAAGTATTTTATTCTTTTGATGCTAGTATAAACAGTATAGTTTTCTTAATTTCATCTTCAGATTGTCCATTGCACGTGTATATAAATACAATTATTTTTTGCATAGTCATCAAGCATTCTGTAACTTTGCTGGACTCATTTATCAGTCTTAACAGTTTTATATTTGGTGGGTTCCTTAGGACTTTCTATATAAAAGATCATACCATCTACAAATAAACATAGTTTTAGTTCTCTCTTTCCACTCTAGCTGTCTTTTATTTCTTTCTCTTGCCTAATTTCCCTGGCTTGAACCATCAGCACAATGTTGACTAGAATGATATAGTGTTTTAAAATCAAAAGATTTTATACACAAAAGAATTTGAAATTATATATTCTTTTTAAAAACCAGAAGACCTGGAAAATATTGTACTTAACAGGAGCTGAATAGTGGCTATCCATTTAGGAGGGACTTGTGCTTTTTCCCTGACCAGGTCCCCTGCTATTATTCTCTATTGCATAATATCAAGCCAACTGCACTAAACTGTTCACTGTCCGATTCTGCACACGTTTTAGTTTGCAAATTCTGCTGCGTTATAGAGATTAACATGGTACCTTATTCATATTAAACATTTTGTGTATATTTATTAACTGATGCACAAGATGACTGTCATGAGTGAATGAACTGAGCAAATTAATTTTTACATCTGAGCTTAAGTCCTACTTCCCCTAACCACACCCTCCTAAGCAACTAGATATGATTATAATTCCAAATTTCTCATTCCACTATACATTCCTTATCCAATTCATAGATTAGTGTCAGTCTGTTGTGACAGTTTTCATTAGTATCTTCTCTTTGTTTATATTATTAGCTAGCTTACTGAGAGAATATCATTTTTTAAAATATTTTTTCATTTATTTTGAAATTGAAACAGTGTAATGAAGTGGTCTGTGGCTGAAACAACCTTCATGAGAAAGAAGATCGTAGTGCTCATCCATCAAAAATACGAACTCCAAAGTCTGAGTTAGGTGTT
>NW_007735086.1:11556-20581 GCF_000696425.1 Galeopterus variegatus
AGAGAATATCATTTTTTAAAATATTTTTTCATTTATTTTGAAATTGAAACAGTGTAATGAAATGGTCTGTGGCTGAAACAACCTTCATGAGAAAGAAGATCGTAGTGCTCATCCATCAAAAATACGAACTCCAAAGTCTGAGTTAGGTGTCCCCCACCCCCACCCCACCCCAACCTAGGACCAAGTAAAGAACAGATTAAAGGGTGGGAGGAAGTGGTCTGTGGCTGAAACAACCTTCATGAGAAAGAAGATCGTAGTGCTCATCCATCAAAAATACGAACTCCAAAGTCTGAGTTAGGTGTTCCCCACCCCCACCCCACCCCAACCTAGGACCAAGTAAAGAACAGATTAAAGGGTGGGAGGAAGAGTGGGTGGTGATTGCTGGCATATTTCCAATCAAGTACAATTTTCAAAGTTGTTGCAATTAAAGAATTGGGTAGCACTTGTTTTTAAAACAACCATAAGCAGGAGTATCCCCTCCAGCCCTCACCCTGATTAGCATTTATAAAAAATCAATTTTTTTCTCTCCTGAGTAAGTGATGTTTCAGGACTGGACATCAATCCACTTTGCTTCAGGGGAGGGGACTCTTTTGCCTTATTCTGGTTTCTGGGACCAGAATCGAGATTCGGGAGAAAGGGGCTGGGGGTAATACAAATGGTGGTAGAGAATGTTTATTCATTGTGCTAACTCATTACTTTCTGAAATTCATTTTGAACACTTTTACATAGCAGTGGGTTACATAAAATTTGCACAGAAATATTACAAGTGGCTCCCCAATCTCCACCTGAGGAAATGGTGAGTCAAGACTTAAGCACCTTCAACACATGAAAAGCCTCTGCTCCTGGTGGGGGTGACTGATGTCAGCTGGCTGGGGTGAGAAGCACAGGTAGGACTCACTGCTGGGAACACGGTAGGAGGTGAGGCCAGCTGGGGGCAGACTGTGAAAGCTGTACTGGTTAGAATGGCTAGCATATTAACCTCAAACAAGTGAAGAAAATCTCTAAGTGTAAAACTTATTTATGGGGGATGAGAGGAAGAGAAAGTTCTGAGAAATTAAAACAGTCCAGTGGTCACTGGAAAATGTCTCCCTCTCTTTTTAAAATGTTCCTACAAGTATTTTTAAGGTACTTTTTTTTTCTTTTGGAAAAAGACACCTTTTCCCCACCTAACCTAAGCAAGTGGAGTCGACACTACCCAATTTATCTCTATTGTTTTGCTAAGAGGTAGATAAAATGAAAGCAAAGCTGAGATTCTACGAGGATGTCCATTAGATGGGGGGAGTGGCTGGGATCACTCAGTGGAATATGGCCTGGGAGAGTCCAGGGGACCTGGCCGTCGGCTCTCTCAGGGCAAAGAATCCTCCTCTACCTCTTCTTCCATAGCCAACCATGCCCTCAAAGACTGAGAAGGTGGTAGAGTGGGGGTGGAGCATCTCAAAGAAAACAAGTTGAAGAGGTCTTAGTTCTGGCTTCTCCAGGCTTCCTGACTTTGGGCCTGAGTGGTGGGTTCTAGGCCAGGCCCCAGATCCTACCTCCAGCCAGCTCCCTCTGGCAGAAGGAAGGAGGCAATTTCTTTCCTCATTATCTGGTCCACTAAAGTCATAGCAGGTGAGAGAGGGACAAGCTGGAGGGGAAAAAAGTGAAACATGGGATCCCAGGACAAGGAAGGCAGAAAGAGGGGACCTAATGGTCAGCCCGCCCAACCCAACCTGCATGAGTGGGGGAGCTTCATCAGGCCTGCCTGGTCCCTAAGGAAAAGCCTTCTGTGGTGCAAGGCTCAACTCATTTCTCCTGGCTGGGATTCACACCCTTATCCATCAGTCCCTGCCCTGGGTGTCAACTTTATTTTAAAGATTGAGGTAGGTAATCAATTTATACTCATAGCATCCATCACCTGTGGATACTCAAAATACATCCTCCCAAAGGGCTTCCTGCTATTTCATTTAAGTAAAAGAAAAAAACTTTTCTTTTATGTTGTCAGTCCAAATTCCCAGATCAGCCATACTAAGGCGCCAGTAAGTCAGACTGTGCTCCAAGGTGGTGTACAACCCCTTGTCAGGATTGGGACTCTCACCCTAACCTTCTAAATCCAACTTCAGTTATGAGAACCCCTCCCTGTCCTGTACCCTGATAGAGAAGCATTATGTATCCAAAGGAAAGAATCTGAAGTTTTCAGCTGGTATTATTCTAAGTCTGAATACGAGCAAAATGTTCTGCATCTATATCATGGAGATATTTGGAAGAAAAACGGATTTCATGTCCCCTGGCATAAAATCTTTCTGCAATTATTCTGTCAGGCTGTGCTGTTTTCCTTCTATCAGTTTTTAACAAGCAGGCAAAATAGTTGCATGATTTGAATGTCAAAGACACTAGGATCTCCCCATAAACACTTCAGGGGAAAGAAAGGAGATCCCCCATCCCCGGATGAGAGGTAGGAGGAAAGGGCTGGCTAGAGGCACCAGCTTCTCCAGTGAATCAGGAAGGTTCAAGTGGTCCCTGTGGGCTCTATGAGGAGGTACAGAGTGCTGCTGGTTCTCAGCCTGGCAGAGGGTATGTCTGGGATGACAGGAGGAGAAGGCAGTCCTGAGAGCTAACAGATTCCTCTCCCCACTGGACAGTATCATTCTTATCTTCTGAGTAGAATCTTGCTGGTGAGACTACAAATGAATACTGTTTTCTTAAACAGGCTACTATGGCAATCCTCATACTGTCTTTACTGTCTGGTTATCCAAACATGTGTTTGAAATTATTGTCTCATTCCTCAAGGATAGGACAAATTGTTCACTGTAGATTAGATACTTAAAACACATTTGTTTTACCTGAGTCACATCTTTATGGAAACTTTCCCAGGATCAAATTTGCAAGAATCCATGACTGGCATTTATCATAGTTATTAAGCATAATGAAATCCAAACCAATACAAGTTCATCTACTATATCAGCCTCAAGGGCTCCATTTCACATTCTGAAGGTCTAGCTTGTGAATACCGCTTTTAACAGAGACCCAGTTAGATATCTAGTTGAGCAAAGTTGGCTTAGTCTATTTCAAAGTTGTTTTAAGTTCAATCGGTCAGTTTCTGCTTCATTTAAAATAAAATCTCTTCAAAACCATTTAACTTTAAATCTTTAATATCTAGTTGAGCAAAGTTGGCTTAGTCTATTTCAAAGTTGTTTTAAGTTCAATTGGTCAGTTTCTGCTTCATTTAAAATAAAATCTCTTCAAAACCATTTAACTTTAAATCTTTAAAGTTTTACTTTCAAGAAAAGAAAATAGTCAATGCTGTATTTAATAAAACTATTTTATTCTAAAACATATTACTAAAAAATTATACTTCATTATTTAGGCATAATCCTATAAAGGAATGAAAACTCAAAGATTTGAGTCTGATCAATATTAGATATTCTCTAAAGCAGGATTTCTCACCAGCAGCACTATTGACATGTGGGGCCAGATAATTCCTTGCTATGAAGAACTGTCCTGCGCAGGCTTAGCGTATTGTGGAAAATAGGGCTGGAAAGTTAGAAATTAAAAAGGAGAAAATCCAGACATTTTTATTTATCACTCTGGCAACAGTATGAAGAATAAACTGGAGAAAAATAATTTTCTTTTTTTTTGTAGTGGCCATGCAACTCACCTTCTTAAAAACAGTCTACCTGGGAGGATCGTGCAATGGGCTCAGAAACTGAAGATAGGAATTTCAACAGCATTTAAATTGATATAATTTCTCATTTACAAATAAAAGGTAACTGCACAAAACCTGTCTTATGGCAAGAGCTAAGTGTGAGAATTGTGTTAATTAAGAAGATGATGAAGATAACAGATAACATTTATTACATGCCAGTCATTAATTCTAAGCACTTTATTCTCAGTGCAACTATCTTATCTCATCCTCATGGCAAATTGCAAAAAGTACACAAATTCCACCCATCCTTGAATACATGCTCCTTTGCAACATGAATTTCCATTCCTACTATCAGGGATGGAGTTTATCTCTCCATCCCTTCAATCTGGGCTTGACCATAGGATTTGTCTTATTCAAGAGACATAGCAAACACAATGCAGGCAGAGGCTTTGAAAATGGACTTGCTCTCTTTTGCTGCCCTGAGATCACCATGTTAAGAAGCCTGTGAAAGGCCCGTTGGATGGTGACAGACATGTTGCCATCACCATGGGTATCTGGCCATCCAGCAGACATGAGAATGAGGATTCCCTAGACCACTGTCCTGCCAACCACCAGACATGTAAATAAACCCATCCAAAATCAGCCACCCCAGCCGAGATAGTCTGTTATACAGCAGAAGCTTGTTGATAAACCTCACTAATATTATTGCTATTTTAGAGAAAAGTTGAGATATATAAAGGCTAAGTAACTTGCCCATGGTTATAGAGTTAACAAATGGTAGAGAACAGGATTTTAACTCAGGCTTTAGATTGGTGCATATTTTTTTGTTGTTTGGCCTGCTTAGCTAGAAGTATCTGCATAGTATTTTCTCAATTAAGTAAGCTAAGATTTTTCTATTATTTTAAAAGAAGAAAATGGGTGTGAGAAAGACAAGAATAAGATATCCCTGGAAAAAAAAATAATTTACCAGATTTGTCACTAAGGAATACATAAGCTGAAGAGAAGAATGACAACCATATTGCAGTGACTGTCAAAAAAAGTAACTCACAGCCCATCAGTCAACTCTAAGACTCAGTAGTCTGCAAAGTCTTCTAGGTGGTCTGCCTGCCAGTTCATGGAACTATTATCACGTGTAATGTTACAATCTGGCATGAATATATTTATTATATACCTCCATGAAATGTTATCAAAATGCCTCACATTTTACTCTTCGTTTTACTCTTTCTTTCTTATTTGATGGTGGCAAGTGAGAGGCATTTATTACTATGCCACCGTCCCTAGGCCCAAAATGTTTGAGACCCACAGCAATCAAGCATACAACAAAAGTTCTCCTAAAAAATCCCAACCTGCTAGAACAGGAAGCAAGAAGTTCCACGATAATGAAAAAGATGGCAGTGGGAATGCTGTAAAGCATAGGCACCACGTAGGACGCAGAGTTATACTGCAAAGGTAAGGAGCAAATTTTGATTTATTGAGCTATAATTCTATTGAGGGTTTCTGGTGACTCCAGCTTCACACTTGTGGTTATAGTATTCCCAGAACCCCTCAATAGAGTGATTTCCTGAAATGCACAGCTGCCTCTTATTTATTTTATTAACTTTACATAAAAACCATGGGAGCACAGCTTTTACGGTATTTGACTATGATTGGCCTTGTCTTTTCAAGAGCAAGATGGAAAGTGAAAAAAACATAAAATGCAATGAGAACAGCATTTAAAAACTAAAACTTTCAAAGGAGTGCTAAGTATAAAGACTTTTTGCTTGGGGTTATAATTTAGCAATGAAATTTCCTCAGATTAATATATGATAAGGAAAAAAACATAAAATGCAATGAGAACAGCATTTAAAAACTAAAACTTTCAAAGGAGTGCTAAGTAGAAAGACTTTTTGCTTGGGGTTATAATTTAGCAATGAAATTTCCTCAGATTAATATATGATAATTGATTATATTTCAAAACAAATCAAAATCCAGATATGATACCATGAAGGACAGTTGAGCAATATGCAAACACCTAATAATTTAAAAGGCAGGGAAATTGCTGAACTTCTTGGTTATAACCTTCTTATTAATAAGGACTAAAGTAATTTAATTTGTTACAGGATCTATTATGGGCCATGCTTAATTTTTTTCAAGCACCTAGATTACATCTAAAAAGATTCTTTGAGGTAATCATCATTATTCAAAAATGTCACTGCAAAGAGTATTATCTTTAAAGTATAAGCTATTAGAGTCTGAATCCATCCTCTAGAGTTAAATCAGAACACTACAATGGAAAAATCAGTTGGTTGAGAAGAAAAATTTAAGTTAAAAATGCATAACTTTTCACTAACCAAATGACATTTTTTTTATAGTTTTGAGATGAATTTGCATCTTTTAATAAATCTCTGAAGAAACACTCTTGGATGCGGGTTTCAACCACTCAGTATAAATACAAAATATTAAGTGCAAATAAACCACAATATAGCATTAATGCCGAAGCATTTTCTTACTCAGCTGAACAAGGGTATGATTAGAAATTCCTCAAAAAGTCCAACATATGGAGTTTATAGCTCTTCAATTATGTCAACATTTATTAGTTAAATAGAAATCACAAATCTTCTTTAAGGAAGTGAGCCCAGATGCCTGCAATTAATATTTCTCAGTCCCACAGAAGATACTATAACTTAATTCCCAATGTCTCTACTATAAAGGGCTAAAAACTCCCAAATTATGTCATTAAAAACAGCAATGGTTAACCAGAGGTTTGCTGTAATGTATTTTTGTTAGCTGAAGCTAATTGGAGCCAAATGAGTAGGATAATGTTGTAAGGGTTCGTAGAGAAATCCTGGGTCTTTAGGAACTGAAATAAATGAGGGTAATCAGCAGTGTATGCAGAATACACTGTGTTCAATTAATATAAATAGGATGGCAGTCAGCTGCAAAGTGCCACAGATCATGCAGGTTCTGGGGGACAGCAGATGTCGTGTAACACTGTATAAATACAAACAATATTCCAGACTGAACCAGATCAAATAACGAGGAAGCAGGGAACCAGAAGCTCAAATGGGGGTTCTTTGCGAGATTTTCCTGGTGCAATTTTACAGAACATGGTCTAGTCTCAAGTGTCAATTTGTGTGTGTTGGGCGGTAAGAAATAGGCTGTAGAGAAGTTCCCTTTTCAAAGACTAAACATGTAACTGAACAAGATAAAGCTGCTACTGTATTTCAACCATGGCAACAATTTTTTTTCACCCACACACCCATATAATAAGCATAAGAATTATTTTAACCTCATATTTGATTTTTACGACAAAATTTGATCTAAAATTAGTAATTAGTAAAAAGATATTCTTGGTATATTGACATTCAATTTTTAAGGGGAAAAGTTTGCAGCTTGGCTTTTGTTAGCATGGTAATTTCAGGAAGATTCTGTATAAAAATAAGAGTAATTTTTGATGAGTTCCCCTTTCAAAATGAAATAACATTAAACTCATAATTTGAAGCTGTTTTGAGCACAGCATGTCTAAGTTAGTCATATTTATATTAGAATTTTTATTTTTTCTTCCACTTTAAATATTCTGATTTAGAGATGCCAACACTGTTGTAATTATTAAGCATGTACGTATTAGGTATGTATGTTTTCAACAGCCACTGAAATAAAACAATGGAATTTCAAACAAGTTTATATTAATAGTCATAAAAGTCATTGTATAGTGAGAATCTTAGATTTGCCGGTAACTCTGTAACTTCTTATGTTGCTTTGATTGAGTATGAGCCTCTCTGGGTCTCAGTTGACTCCCTTTAAGAAAAGGAACCCATTTGGATAATCTCTGAGTTTTTTCTAGCTCTCAGAGCCTGTGTAAACTGAGAACCAATCAAACCCTATGAAAGCACTAATAATTCAGGTAGAATGGCCTTTTTTTAAATATTAATCTTTATAGCTAAGAATATTTCTGAGGCTTCTTAGGTTCTAATCATGGGTCATTACAGGAAGTCATGTAGGAGTCACAGAGCAAGCCAAATTACTTATAATTATTATAGAAAAAAATAAAATATATAGGCAAGCAGAAAGAGGAAAATATAAGCCAGCCATAATCTTAACTCCCAGATATCATTATTCTTAAGATTTTAGTGGGTAGACAAGAGGAGAAGAGGGTAGAAAAGTGATGGAGGAGATGACAGAGGGAAGAAGAGACAGATGGTGCTGGTGTGTGGGTGACAAAGCTAATAAATGATGTCACAGTACAGATGTTGTATTAGTCCATTTCTGTTGCTTATAACAAAATACCTGAAACTGGATAACTTTGTAAGAAAATAAAATTTATTGCTTACAGTTTCAGAGGCTGGAATGTCCAAAGTCCAGGAAATGCATCTGGTGAAGGCTTGTTGGTGTTGACAGTGACCTCGGGGTCTCACGTGGCAGAATGGTGGAGCAGAGAGACAGAGTCTCTCATGTGCTCACCTTTCAAAGCCCTCGGAAGCACACCCATAACCACCATTATCAATCCACTCACTAGGGCATGGTCTTCAGAATCTAATCACCCCTTCAAGGCCCCTCCTTTCAGTTACCATAATAGGATTTCCCATCCTCTTAACAGCCACAGCGGGGGTCAAGCTTCTAATACATAAAACTTGCAGGACTCAGTTCAATCTGTATCAGATGTGAAATAATGCACATAGCATACGATTCTCACTTTTTGAACTTGATTTGACATTTAAAAATAGAATTTTTTATATAATATATTTTTCAAAAGCAACATGATTAAGGACTGCTATATATATATGCTATATATACAAGTATATGCTTTATATAGATACACTCCATATATGTGTGTGCATATGTACATAGATATTAATTTTTTTAATTTTTAGTAAATATCCTGTAGGTAAGTTTTATATACATACATAATTTTTAGGTTAAATGTGTAGGCCAATAAAAAAATTTCCTAGACACAAAAAAATAGTATGGGGATGATATACAAAATTTTAAGACTTCTGACAAAAATCAGATCAAACATAAATTAATACCGTATTAAGGACTGATGGAGTTTGGATGTGTTGTCCCCTCCAAAACTCATGTGGAAATTTGATCTCCAAATAGTAAGGACTGATGGAGTTTGGATGTGTTGTCCCCTCCAAAACTCATGTGGGAATTTGATCTCCAATGTGGCAGTGTTGGAAACTGATTGAGTCATGGGGGTGGATCCCTCATGAATGGATTAATGCCCTCCTGGGGGAGGGGGGATTAATGAGTGAGTTCTTGCTCGATTAGTTCCCACGACAGCTGATTGTTTAAAGGACTGTGGGCACCTTCTCTCTCTCTTGCTTCCTCTCTCTTGCTTCCTCCCGCCATGTGATCTGCTTGTACCCGCCAGCTGCTGCCACTTTCTGCCATGAGTAGAAGCAGCCTGAGGCCCATGCCAGA
>NW_007735086.1:21353-42073 GCF_000696425.1 Galeopterus variegatus
ACTTACATCAAGGCATGATATTCAGTTGCATGAAAGAAGATAATTGAGAAATTGAAGTGTCCGCTTTGCAGGAGAAAGACCATTTTAGATGTCTGCGGAAGAATCGATGTTTAAGAGGTATTTTATCCTCCAAAAAAAATCGCCCACAGGGCTTTCATGTCAATGGCTTTTACTTTCGGCAATAAAAACTAGAATTCCAACATAATCAGAAAGGAAAACTAAACTGAAAAAAAATTAAAGAAATGCCGATGTAACTTTATGATTTGAGGACTTTATAATACGAGGAACTTGAATACATGTGGCATTAAAAGGAAACCATGAATTCTTACGGGTTGTTACAGTGAACTTGTTAAACAAGATGGGTAACGTGACTCGACAGAGTAACAACTCATGTCATTACCTAGGCTTGCCAAGAGACAATGTGACGGCTTTAAATACACATATACATATTAGAAAAATGATGACTTTAAACAAGGAAATATTATATACCTTTGTTAGGGTGCTTTGTGCTGCCAGTAATTGAAATCTCAACCAATAGTAGCTTAAATATAAGGGTATTTTTCTCTCCACCTCACATGAGAAATCTGCAGGTAGGTCCACACCAGGGTTGATTAACTTAAGAGCATGATAGTATCAGGTTCTTTCCATGTCTCTCCTCACTGGCCAAAAATGACTGCTGAAGTTCCAGGGGTTACACCTATTTTACATTCAGAGGCAGAAAAGGGCAGTCACTCATTCACTGCTTTTTATGACTAATGAGAAAATTTCCCACAACCCCCTAGTGCAATACAGATCTAATCGAGAGATAGAAGTCACACAGTAAGTTAAACATGGGAAGTTTAACGTAAGAATTATTATTAACTATAATAAAAGTAACTATAAGATATGGATAAATTTAGGAGTCCAGACTTTGCAGAAGGTGTGGTTCAGTCACTGGATAGCAGGAAATTTAGCTAGTTTGGCTAGAACTGCTCTGGTCTGCAGTTGCTGAGCAAACGGCAATCAGCCTCCACGCCCCTGCCCGCCCCACCCAGTGCAGGGCAAAGGCCTTCAGGCTGTGTGGGCTGGTGGGAAGGAGTTTGCAGAGGGAGCTACTCTGTGTGCATTTTCCTCCACGTCCCCAGCCGGTGGGTCACAGTCAGCAGCATTAGGCCAGCAACATCATCTCCAGGCCAAGGCCACAATGTCATGAGAGATCACGTTCTGTGCCTGTGGCTCAGTCAGGTTCCACCCCATGTCCCCATAGCCACACAGCCTTCTTCACACACAGCTCAGGCTGCAATTCCAAGAAGCCTCTTCCTCCTGCAGTGTCTCTCCATCGCCCTCTACTGACAAAGCTTAACATCATACTCACTTGAAAGGGGAAACAGTTGAAAGAATTCTTTTATTGATCACAGAGCATTTATCAAAGGGTGCGTTCAGAGCTGAGGCGATAAATGAGGAGCTGAAACAGCCCCATATGACTTTCCCTCATATCTCATTGGCCAGATGTGCATGATATGCACAACCCTAAACCAATAACTGAAAGGCATGAATCACCATAAGTGGTTTTAGACAATCAAGATTTACCCCCTAGGGCTGAAAAGAAGCTCACTTTCTGGAGCACATGGCCCACAAAGCCACGGAAATCTTTGTCCTCAGGAAGATGCCTGAGAATGGACCTGGGTGTGTGCCACCTTGTGCCTTCTGTTTACACGGTTTGGGATACCCACAGTGAGAAAATGAATGGCAAGAACCTAGAGGCCATTTTCTCCTAAAAATAAGAAAATGATGTCTGAAACTTAATAACTATAGCAAAAGTATCTAAAAGCAGATAATACCAGAGAGTAGAATCTGATAACATTTAAGTAGCTGAGGTTAGTTAAAATACTCTATGTAAGTTTTTCATGGTGTGAAAATTATTGTCTGGAAACTAAATCCTTCTTACTTATAAGAAGGAAAAATGTTACTCTTCAGTTGGTATGAAAAGAGAATGGAAGAAAAATTCAAGTACCCATCAATAGAAATGTCTCTAATCCTCACTTACAGAAATCTCCAGAAACAATTTGGTTGCCTAACCACCATCCACCTAGCCCTGTGATACAACCTGGCTTTTTCTTTTATTACTGACTGATCTCCCCTGTTCTGTTGGCCTCTCCTGTTATCCCTGCAGCACATACACCTACATGCCTGCCTTGATGGCTCATCTTCGTCTTCATTGCCCTACTTTCTCCATGTGATAAATTCACATTTGCTGATGTACACATTTACAGTGATACCTTCTTTCCCATTCAAAGAGAATTACCCCAAAGATATGCTTCATGGTAAGAACGTTGTTCACAAATGCTGTTATTCTAGAAACTACACCTGCTTAATCTGCAACATTATTTGAAAACATTTGATGAATAGAGTTTTCTTACCTACAAAAATAAATAAATATGTAAAAAACAGATATTATATTCTCTATACAATTCCATTTTTAAGATATTTTAATTATATATAGTATCACCCTCATTGGGATAAAGTCAACCTTACATTAAAAAAAACTTTTGAGTTGCTTTTTCTGCTAAAGAATTACCTCCTGCCAACTCCATCAGTAGTCACCTCTAACACATAATGCTTCTCCTGATGAGAATAATCCATTTAGAAAAAGTTACAAGAATTCACCACTGAGAGTCATATTTCTGGGTAACACGTAACAAAGCTTTGGTAGCAGTCCAGTATCGTTTTCTTGAAGGTTGATGTGAGATAATACTGCTGAGGAATATTCAAAAGCTGCCAAGACTTCCCGAAGAACAGTATAACACCTATATTTCCGTGATTATGCCTACTTTGGAAGAAGGAGGGGGATATTTATCATAAATTTGGCTGTGAATATTGAGTTGGATATATATGAGATGGCAAAGTTTAACGATTAAATTGTATTTGGATGTGTGACTTAACATTCAAACCTCATCTAGCATAGCTCTAAATAAAATGGGACTCAGAGATTTTATATTGGAGCAGATAAAAAATTTTAAACATACTGTAACTGACTCAGGTGCAGTATATCAATCATTCTGGCCCAGGAGGGAGTGAGGATCAGACCTAGGCTAAGATATGAAAGGGGAAGCTTCTTTGTGTTCATCTCTTCCTTTCCCTTAGGCTTGCATAAGTTCTCACCATTACACCTAACCTGCGAAGTGTCTGGAGTTCCAAAGTTTTCTTTCACTTTCCTCCCATCTTTTTTTTTTTATTATTATTGGTTATGAGTATTCGTGAGATCCAAAGTTGATTGTCACCCTTGTGCCCACGATGTGATAGTCAAGGACTCTACTCAATATATTCTTTCTCAATCAGATGCTGAAAGGAAAGAACCAAACAATGTTGGGGTGGGAGATCAGAACTGTCATATAGCAGAGCAGTTAAAAATCAAGAATCTCTGGAGCCTGAGTGCCTGGATTCAAATCCCTGCTAATATCTGTTTGTGCAGATATTAGGTGGACAACCTCGACAATATTATTTCACTCCTCCCTGCTTCAGTTTGCTCTTCTGTAAAATGCAAATAAAAATCATATCTACTGGGCACAGTTGTTCTTAGGTTAAATGATGTGATACGCATGAAGCCCTTAGAATAATGCCTAGGACAAAGTAAGTGTATGTCAAATCAATATAAACATTTTTCTAAACCTAGTGATCAAGAAAAGAGTTGCTTTAAAAATACACAATGTTTAAATAATCTGAATGTAAATAATTTATGAATATAGAAGTTGTTATTGAGTTTGACTACTAGGTCAAAGGACCAATTAAATTATTGGAATGCTGAATAATATATATATTGCACATAATTATGTGTCCAATTTTAAGCATGTACTTCTGGAAAATTTTTTATAAATCAAATAAATTAAATTTCTGTGAATTGTACTATTACATTAAATGAGTATTTATTAAACACCTACTATGCGTAAGGTTGTTCCAGTTATCTATCATTGTGGAGAAAAACCTTCCCAACACTCAATGAAATATAAAAACAACTGTTTTATTTTGTTTATTATATTGTAGATCAGGAATTTGAGCAGAGCCCACTGGTGATGGTTTGTCTCTGAGGCTTTGGCGGGGTCCAGACAGTTGGGTCTGCTCCACGGGGGCCATGTGTCTGAGCCTCACTTTGGGCGGTCTCCCAGGTTTCTCAGTTCTGCTCCACATTGAACCTGCTGAGGCTGCTGTGCTCAAGACGGCTTCCTCACTCAAGGTTCACTCTCTGCCCTAGAATGGCTACAAGAGATGGGGCCGTCCAGGTATCCTCTATGTTCATGTAGCCTCTCCACGTGGCTAGCTTGTGCTTCCTCAGAACATGATCTTCTCAGTTCTCAGACTTTTTGCATGGTGGTTCATGGTTCCAGGAGCAAATATTCCATGAAAGACAGGTGGAAGCTGCAAAGTTTTTAATGGCAAATCCTCAGAAGCCCCAGCACATCACTCTTGCCACATTCTATTGGTCCATAAGTCACTAAGGCCAGCCTGAAACCAGGGGAGGATTATTAAAAACCACCTCTCAATGGGAGAAGTAGCAAATACTTTGGATTTTTTATTCTACCTCTAAAATCAGCAAATCACTGACTATATATTCCTTTCTAGCTACTGCCCTTGACAGTCAACCTTCTCAAAGGAGGTGTTTGCCTATGCTGTCTCCACATCTTCACTGCCTTTAATCTGCCTTTAGCTGCTATTTCAGTGAAACTCTGCTTGCAAAAGCCATTAATGACTTCCATGTTAGCAAATACAATGAAAAATGTTCAGTTATTCTTTTTCTTGATTTCTAAGGGGTTTGACACTTTTTTAAAAACCTCTCTCCCTCAGGCTTTTTGACACTGTGCTCTCCAGTCTTCCTCCTTCCTTTCTGGCTGTTTCGTCTTGGTCTTCATTTCCTCCCTTTCCTTCACCCACGTCTCTCTTCCTCACAACCTCCACCATCCCCGCATCAACTGTCCTTCTGTTTTAAATAGTACTCAACCTTATTATTTATATTTGTTTCTACCGCTACGAATCTCGTACCTGATCTGCTGCAGCAGCATCCTAATTGGTCTTTCCCCTGCCCCTTTCCCCCCTCTAATCTGCTCTTAAAAGTACACCCTGAACAATGATTTTGAGACTGAAAACCCTTGGATTATTTTCCAGTGATCTTACAACTTAAATCCTGTCTCACCCAATTTTATGCCATTCTCCCCTTTGCTGACTGACTTAGAGTTTCTCAACCTACCATGATTTTTCTACATTGAGATCTTCCTCCATAATCATCTCTCCATACGGAAAATGTCCAACCTCCCTCTTGCCTCCCATCTGTGTCCTGAATAACTCCCTCTCACCCCACTTAAAGTCTCAGCTTAAATACCACTGCTTCAGAGAAACCTTCCCTCACCTCCTTACCTAAGTGATGTCTCCCCATAATTGTTTCTCATAGAAAATTATCATTTTTCTTCATACAATGTATTACTAATTGTAATTATATATTTGCTTGTTTACTTCTTTGATGCTGTCTCCAGTGAATAGAATGTAAATTTTATGAGGGCAGTACTATTTTTTTCTTTCAATATTGCTATAATAATGGTAATAATTTTCCTTTCTTTTTCATATATATATCAAATTTGTCTGGAATGGTAATAATTTTTGTCCCTAAGTCAGACTACCTGGTGGGTACACTCTGGATCTAGAACTAGCTATAACCTTTGCAAGTTATGTAATATCTTAAGCTTCAGTCCCCTTATTACACAGTATTTTCTATTGGTATTTCTATTATTATTACCTCCTGCACAGTTCCTGGAACATATTTGGTGCTTAATAAGTATTTAATGATTTAATTAATTAATTAATTAATTATGAAAGTTTAACATTGCTTTAGAGAAAGGTAATCTATTTGTATATGATGTTCTATATGTTTTAAACATATTATATGCTAGATATATTTTAAAAGGCAAGGTAGTAGTATATGAAAGAACTAAGGAAAAATTATTTTTTTTATATCAGGCTAAACATTTCCCTTGACTCAATGCCTACTCCATATAAAAAAAATAAAATGCCAATTATTTCTTTACAGGTCATACAAAGGTTAACTCTAATTAGTCCAAGTTGAATATTTACACATTTGAATTAATGACATTCTGATTAACGAGTTTTTCTTTACTTATGATTTATTCTAAACTAGAAGGAAATTATACATGCTGACAAATCATTGAATTGATTTATATAAGCATTTTTTAAAATGAGATCATTGAATAAAACTTCTAATGAATAAGAATATATTTCTGGTATTATATAGGATGATAAGAAAAAATTGATTGTAAGCATTAGTTTTTGACTAATCTTTTTAAAAATTAAAAAGGGGAATGAAGGAAAAGAGTTCTGTTCCTCTTGGCATAAAAATGTTACCAATTTATAATATAATTTGGCTTTGGCTTTAATATTATAGGAAAAGATTCATGGATGATAATCAGACTAAATTTGTAAGAATCAGTATGATAAAAATATTAAATTTGAAAAAACAGAAAGTACTAATGCTTATATAATATTTCTTAAAAATAATAAATTGAATCTCATTAAAATTAGTTTATTTTACATTAAAGTTACATTTGACACACATTATAAGAAGGCTCTTCTGATAATGCATAATTTCCCAACTTTCCTTTTCAATAACTTTTGTCCTTTTCTCTTACCAACAAATTTCTTATGAGAAACCAGAAATGAGAATTCACTCAGTTTCAGCTCAATATCATCAAAATTTCAAATCATTTATTTGTCCATTGATAAGCAGAAAAGAAAAGATTCTTATTTATGGTTAAATACAGAAACAGATTTACTAATTTTCTTTTAGTAATTCAATTTCATATTTTCTCTCAGAATGGACATCCATTAAATTCCCAGAGGACATATTCATGGGATCAAATCATCGCATGTGTACATTTGAATGAGTCTTATATGGAATTTTGTAAAATTATAATGGTTTGTATAATTAAGCATACTCTGCACAAATTTTTTACAAAAATAATTCTTCCTTTTTGTGAGAGTTTTTCAATAGCATCCATATGAACATGATGTGTGTGTTAAGTGGGGGGAGGAGGGGCAATATTATACATTTTGCTAAAGAAATCTTAGAAAAGACTTAGTAATTTTATTATGAAATGTTTTCTTAATAAAGCAATATTTTTTAATTCACTGTTTTCTCTTAAACCATAAAAATCATGGCAATCTACAATTTCATTCTTAGGCATCTTGAAAATATCTAAGAATGATAAATTATTTTATCTCACTACAGTCCTTTGGACAACGTGTATGCAATTTCTTGGCATCACGAGAATAGTTGTATAAAATTTTAGTAACTTCATTGTCTTCAAACATACCAAAAATGTCTTCATGTTCATTTTTTTAAGTATCATCTTAATTGAATTTTACTCTAAATCTTTGAAAATTATTAATCTCTGCATTATTAATACTCGTTTTATCAGGGTATTCTGGTCTTGAAAACAGATTTTATTTTTTTGTTTTGCTTCAATTCCTTTTTTTATTTAAATTAGCTCAAAATGAGATAAGATTTTACCTACAGTTCCAATAGGAAAAACAATTCCTTTCTGGCTGTTTTTCTTACTGGATCGCACTGTGACCCACACTGCACTGTCCCAGTAGACAAACTTTCTAAGATGCCCCACCAAAGATGTCTGCCCCAACCACCAGAGGCTGTGAATATGATACCACTCCTGTGATTATGTTATGCCGAGATAAGAGATCATCTCCATGAGCCTGATTGTCACATGGGCCTTTAAAAGCAGAGAACTTTCTTTATTTTTAGGTCCCACAAATAAGTGAGAACATGTAGTATTTCTCTTTCTGTGCCTGACTTGTTTCACTTAATATAATTTTCTCTAAGTCCATCCATGTTGTTGCAAATGATAGTATTTCATTCTTTTTTATAGCAGAGTAGTATTCCATTGTTATCCACTTATCTGATGATGGACACTTGGGCTGGTTCCAACTCATGACTATTGTGAATAGTGCTTCAATACACATGGGAGTACAGATAGCTAAAAATAAATAAATAAATAAATAAATAGATATAGATAGATAAATATACAAACAAACGGTGGTGGGGAAGAAGACACAACAATCACAACAATTCCTTGAACTTGTTAAGTGAACAGATATGATGTAGTTGGTGGGGAAGGGAGAGAGGGAGGGTGTAAACAGGAACTGGTAAAGAGACAGGAAAATCAACTACTACAATGTATATTGAGAAGTTAAAATTTTAAA
Source organism: Galeopterus variegatus (assembly GCF_000696425.1). Taxonomy (NCBI): domain Eukaryota; kingdom Metazoa; phylum Chordata; class Mammalia; order Dermoptera; family Cynocephalidae; genus Galeopterus; species Galeopterus variegatus. Next base: position 29,610 of record NW_007735086.1, read on the forward strand.
AAAAGAAATCATTAAAAAATAATAATAATAGATGGGCCGGCCCGGTGGCGCACTGCTACAGTGCTCCGCTTGGGAGCGCGGCGGCGCTCAACTACTACAATGTATATTGAGAAGTTAAAATTTTAAAAAAAGAAATCATTAAAAAATAATAATAATAGATGGGCCGGCCCGGTGGCGCATGCTACAGTGCGCCGCTTGGGAGCGGGGCGGCGCTCCTGCCGAGGGTTCGGATCCCACATACAGACCAGCCGCTCACTGGCTGAGCGAGGTGCGGGTGCAGCACTGAGGGTTGTGATCCCGTTGCTGGTCCCGGTCCAGTACGGGCGTGACACTGAGGGTTGCGTTCCGTTGCCGGACACGAAAAAGGAAAAAAAAAAAAAGACAAAAAATAATAATAATAGAGAGTTTTCTCCAGCTGATGGCAGAAGAGGAGACTGATGGCCAGCAAGGAAATAGGGACCTCTTCTTACAACTGTAAGGAACTAAACTCTGCCAAAAACGGAAATCGTGGGGAGATGCCTAGCTTCCGATGAAAATACAGCCAGTGGATACCTTACATTCAGTTTTGTGAGACCCTGAGCAGAGAACTCAGCCATGCCATCCTGGACTTCTGACTTACAGAACTGTGAGATAAAAAATGGAATTTTTTTTAGGCAAAGCTGTTAAATTTGTGGCAATGTATTACACAGCAACAGAAAACTAATCCAACAGGGAACAATCCTAGCATCCGTCAAGTCACTGAACTTACAGTTATGACTTAGGTCACAAACAAGGTACTTAAAAAATTATCATGTGTTGATATCCAAACCACTAACCCAGTATGCATATTAATATAACTATAGGCTACAAATGTCTTTTAAACTTCCTTTTTGATAACAGTAAATACTTTGCCATTATTTGAAAAAAATTTTTGAGCAAAATTACAGTATTATATTCTAACAACTAAGCAATTAACTAATAATATGTGTGAAGGTTAAAGAACCATTGACTGAAAGTACTTTCCTAAAAGCAAAATTTGTTTCCACCTTAGAACCATATTTGAAACCATTTTTTATAGTTTGATAATACTGCTTGTCAGCAGCAGTATACATTCTTGTTCTAAAATGCACCCCTATCATCCAAAATATTATTCATGATTACCCACATATGCCTGCTACACATCTGTTTTTAGCTTTTCTCTCCATACCCCTGGATTCCACTCTAACTTTTCAAGGCATTGGTTTCTTACAATTTCATCAACCACATATAAACCATCCTCCCACCCCTCCTTCCAGTTCCAAGTGATTATTCAAACCTGAAGACTTTACAACTTCACAGGACATCTCTGCTTGCCTGGCATTTCTTTTAAGACAATTTTCAATAAACCAAACATTTTCAAACAATTTAATAAATAAATATGGATGTGAATGACTCATTAGCCATAGAATTGAAAGAAATTCGCAATTGATTTAATATGGAAAATGAATAGAGAGAGAAAAAAATAACACAAAAGTTTCAAGATTAGGTGACTTAAAGGAAAAAGAAGTTTGTAACAACAGCAACAAAGAAGAAAATACAGTAGAAGTAAATTCTGAAAAGAAATGATGGGTTGATTTTAGATATACTGAGATGTTTATTTAAATACTAAAAGGAAAGATTAGTGTCACAAGATTTTAAATGTTACCTTATTTCACAACTTTACACTGAATCCTAATCTCTCCTGCATTTTGTATTCTTTAATTCTTTATTGTTAAATAAATCTATATCTTTCTTTATATCTTGGAACTTATCTTTACTTGTATATAATACTACTTTTCCTAATGAGTATAAGCCCATACTTATATTTAAAAAATCATCTATTATGTTTCTCTTTGTAATTCAGGGAGTCAAAATCTTCTTTAGGGAATATATTCTTCCAAACCTTATAGCTACTTTGCTATTATGACCAAGCAAGGAAATTTCACTTCCAAGTGTAACCACAAACCCACCCATACTTACATTTAAAAAATCATCTATTATGTTTCTCTTTGTAATTCAGGGAGTCAAAATCTTCTTTAGGGAATATATTCTTCCAAACCTCATAGCTACTTTGCTATTATGACCAAGCAAGGAAATTTCACTTCCAAGTGTAACCACAAACCCAGCTACTTTCCTCTGTAAACTATTGTTCCAACATATTTCAGACTGAAATTTTCCAGCTGTGCTTAAGGGCTTCTCGCAACCACATGGAAACTATTTCTTGGGGCTTATTTTTAATTATAGTCTTTACTCTCCTTTGGTTCTTCAGATATTTCTGCTCCCAAGGTTACACGATGCTCCAGAGACATAACATTTGTGACACCACCACTGCATGACATTCTACAATAATGAATATCATAGGATAGATGGAAGCATTACCACGGAATTTGGATTTGTTTTTGTAGTTTATTCAGAAAGATGTCCATACTACCATTAATATGTGTGCTTTGAACTCATCAGATGTTATTCATCCAGTTAGATGCCTATAAATACCACACAACTAGGATCCCACAAAATGTCATGCTAAGCAAGATCCATACCCTTAATGATAGAAGTGGTAACATAGATTACACATCCTTCCAGCTAGAAAATGTAGTAAAGTCTCTTGTGTAACTCATCTGCCTTGAGAAGCAACCTCCTAATGATGGATGTGCAAAAGCATTCAAGTAAACTCTCAACTGAAATAACATTCATTTCTCATAAATGACCAAAGATAAATCAGAAAGTCAATAAAGTGAATATAAATATTTTAAATTTAGTATGAAATAATTATGGGGGATATACTTATAATTCTGCCTCGATTTATTAGAATCTCAAAACTTCTGAATAATTCAAACATCAGTCCAGAATTTCTGTATTCTAAGAAGGGGTTAAAGAGATCCTAAATGTAATCTATACAACCAGAACTCAGGGCCCACTGCACTTCTTAGAGACTATTCCAGAATTGACCAAGAAGATCAAAGTGATTATTATGCACCAGTTCCCCTGATAAAAGGTCCTCCAGTGATTTTTGCATTACTTGTTCAGGGCCTTTTTAGTCTAAAAAAGTAAAAAAGTTCATAAACTATTGTCAGCATTTTTAAAATTTTTTATTAGCATATTCATTGTCACAAATCATACTTATTCTTTATGCCCCTTATCTAATTGTCAGCCTATATTTTTAGTGAAGTGTGTATGAGGAAAAAGGCAGAGTGAAAGTATTGTTTATTATTAAGTATTAATTAATTTAAATGTGTTACTTAGGCAAGGTAGCTAATCATGTAGTACCATTACCTTTATACCAGTGGTGAATCTGAGATCCGAGATACAAAATTAATCTTCAGCAAGACCTGCACCATGGTGTTTTGTTTTGCTTTCATTTTCATTTTAGTTCCCATACATCTTTTTTACGCCACGTGGTCATCTCAAATTTATCTTATTATTAATACAATCTTTTGTTTGCAAAATTACTATTGCCAGAGTTAAACAATACAAATAACTGTACTATAGAACAGTGATTCTCAAGTTATCCTTCCAGGACTAGGTGTAACAGCATCACCTGGGGAGTTTTAGAAAAGCACATTCGTAGACCCCAGCCAGTTCTAATGAATCAAAGTCTTAGGGAGTGGACTTTGGCAGTCTGTTTTAACAAGGTCTCCAGCTGATTTTGATTCACACTCAGGCGTGAGCTCTAGAACAGTAATTCTCAATACCTGATGCATATCAGTATCAGTTTTTAAACCTGTACAGTTTTTAAAACTCAGATGCACTCCCCACACTTGTATCTGTGTAAATCTCACTTGCACAAAAGGTTGAGTGACATTACTACAGAATGTTCACAAGATCAGTGAAATTCAATGGTTTAACAAAGAACATTATTTTCCTATGTTTGACCAATCTAAGGATACATTACAGCAGTGTTTCTTAACTGAGGGTGATCTTAGCTCCTAGGGGAAATTTGGCAATGTCTTAAAACATTTTTGTTTTTCACAACTAGAAGAGGGATACTACTGGCATCTAGCAGGGAAAAAGTTAGGGATACTACAAAACATCCTACAGTGCCCAGAACATATTCCCCCCACACCAAATAACTTTTCAACCATAAATGTCAATAGTGTTGAGGTTGAGAAACAATGCATTACAGAATGAAGAATTCAAAGATAGGACAAATATTAAAAACATAATGCATAATTGTCTATATTCTTCACTAAAAACATTTTTATCTGATTCAGGGGTTGGCAAATTTTCTCTGTAAAAAATAAATAAATTAACTCTGCTATTGAAGTGCAAAAGCAGTCACATAAAACAAGCAAGTGAATTAACATAAATATGTTCCAATAAAACTTTATTTACAAAAACTAGAGGCTGGTGGGATTTGGCCTGTGGACCATAGTTTGCCAACCCCTAGAATAGATCATTGATGTGCTTAAAGACTGAGTAAGAGACATAGTTACAGTGCCATGATGTTTAGAAGAAGGAGACATTATAGATTATATATCTGAGAAGGCAGGACAGTGGAATTAGCTTTTAAGCTGAGTCTTGAATGATAGAGGAAGATAATACTAACACTTGTAGAGACCCTTTCCTGATTTCATTATCTGATTCTTACAACAGTTCTGTGGCGTTAATAGGACAGAATCAGGATGGGTTTGGTAGATGAGATTGATTAGAGAGACTGGAAAGGGAGTGGGGATACCCCAAAGGGAATGACACACTAAAAATATCAAACAAACAAAAAAAAAGCTTATCAATACTCTGGAAACTTCAAAGATTTCAGATAAGGAAGTGTCCTGTTTCTAATGCAGTAGGACTAGTTTTCTTATAAGAAGAGGAAGAGACACCAGAGTTCTCCTCTCTCTCTCTCTCTCTTTCTCTCTCTCTCTCTCTCTCTCTCTCAATGCACAGAGAAAAGGCCATGTAAGGCTGCATTGAGTTCTCCTCTCTCTCTCTCTCTCTTTCTCTCTCTCTCTCTCTCTCTCTCTCTCTCAATGCACAGAGAAAAGGCCATGTAAGGCTGCATTGAGAAGGTGTCTATCTGAAAGCAAGAAAAGAGGCCTCACTAGAACTAACCTGGCTGTCACCTTGGCCTTGAATTTCCAAGTTCTAGAACTATAAGAAAACTAGTCTCTCTGTTGTTTAAGCCGCCCAGTCTGTGGTATTTTGTTATGGCACCCTGAGCAGACTAAAACACTGGGCATTCCTTAAGGTGCCCAGAGAAGACTGTTCTTTATATTGGGGATAAACTAGTCCTGAAGAACAGCTACACTTACCCACCCAAATATGACTTAAGAACAAGTCTTGAAAAGATTCTACTTATTCGTAGGTACTGTAAGTGCCTGCCAGAACAAAGTACAGAACTTATTAAAGGAATACAGCAAAATCCAGCACTTAACAGTGAGAAATTTACAATGTCTAATATCCAATCAAAAATTACTAAACATGCCAAGAAGCAAAAAGAAAAAAAAAAAAGAAAACAAAAAACAATCTTAAACCAGAAAAAAAAAAAAAAAACCAATATAAACAGACCAAGGAATGATAGAGGTGTTGGAATTAGTGTACAAAGACTTTAAAACAACTATAATAAATATTGCAAATATGCTCAAATTTTAAAATAAAACAAATACAATGAGGAAAGAAATGGAAGATATAAAAAATAATCAAATGTGACTTTTAGAAGTGAAAAATGCATTATCTAAATTGTAAATTTTACTGGACAGGGTTGTCAACATGTTAAACACTTCAGGAAGAAAAAAGAGAAGGGAATTGGAAGACTTAGCAAATAAACACTATCCAAAATAAAGCACACACAATAAAAACCTAAAGAAAAAAAGAACAGAGCCTCACTGTCCTGTGAAACATTATCAAACAGTCTAACCTGTATGTCATTGGAGTCTTAGAAAAAATAAAGTGTAAAGAGAAAGTATGGAATGAAAATAATATTTGAAGAAATAATAACAGAGTTTTTTCCAAATTTGATGAAAACTATAAACCCAAAGATTCGAGAAGCTTAACAAATGTAAAAAAATAATCTAAGTGATTTGTTTTCAGAAATAATTCAGGCCCAGCCCAAAAGTTGTCTGACTGGTCCAGCCCATTCCTGGGAGTTGCTGAATAGATTTCTCCTTGAGATGGTAATGAGTTAATAGCCCTTTATTGCTCTCTTCATTTCCTGATGTTTCTCCTTTCACAGGGTTTTAGTGGGCCTTTTCTGGGGGCTTGTCCTGAGCCCTCAAAGAAATTTCTTACAAGGGGATAATAAATCAGGGTAATCTTAGACGTCGTCTGGGAAGATTGTGCACCCCGACCAATGAGGAGTGGGGGCAGGGACTTGTGCACTAGGGAATAAATTACTTCTTACAGCCCTTTTCCATGTGCCTGCCCATCAGACACCTGAACCTTGCAAGGCCGTAATTAAAGTCTTGCTTCGCTGTACCTCATGTTTCCGTGTCCATCCTTTGGCCTTGGATGGGTGAGGGCATTTCTTGCAACAAATCCCTAACAAAATTAAAAAAAAAAAAAAGCTACACTGAGAATATCATAATTAAATTATTAAAAACAAGTGATAAAGAGGAAATCTTTTAAAAAGTCAGAGATTGAGAAAAGAATTAGGTATAGAGGGCAAAGATAAGAATCATTTCAGACTTCACATCATCAGAAATAAGAGAATGGAGCCACTTTAAAATGCTGAAAGAAAAAAAAAATCAACCTAGAATTCTGTATCTAGAGTAAATATCTTTCAAAACTTAAAGTGAGGGCCGGCCCGGTGGCGCACTGCTACAGTGCGCCACTTGGGAGTGCGGTTGCGCTCCCGCCGAGGGTTCGGATGTCAGTAGACCTGGAGGGGGCGGGGGAGAAAGTAAAGGAAGCTCTACTGGCAGAAGAAAAATGATACGGGATGAAAGAGCATCAAAAATGGCAAGTATGTGAGCAAATACAAAGACTTTTATCTTAAATTTAATTTCTTTAAAATGTAATTTAAAAAAAAAAACTGAGCAAATTAATCTCTCCAAACCTATTTGTTTTTTAAATAAGTTTCCCATCCATCTGTTTCTGTAAAATGTCTACTTTCTATCCTGAGGGTAGGTTGCAAGTGGAGTCAGTCTGCGAGAACGGCTATAACTCCATCTCATGCCTGTAATTTACATCCGCTCTGCATCTTTCTCTCTCTTTTCCCGTTATGTTGCAGCTGTGAACCTGATGAGTGTGGATGGTATTTAACTCATTAAAAAACATGTAGCCAATTCTGAAGTACCCTCAGTCCTTTCAGCACGTAACAATCACTCTCCAGGACATGCTGTGGGGTAAGGAAGGTGCTGGAATTCTCAGAGAGTACATGCAAATGATAAATAGTCTGGCAGAGCGGCAGAGCGAATTCATTTGATAGGGAAGAACCTAGGCTTCTTCACTGTGCCAAAAGATACTCAGTTCAGCTTTAAAAATCTACATTTCGTCTAATTATGTATTGAACACAATATTTGGGGTCTTTTTTCTTTTTTGCTCTTCTTCCCCTAAGTAATAAATATGATGAACATTGGTAAAATATAATTTAATAGGTTAATGAACCAAAATTTTCAAATAAAGGTAAATTCATTTCAACTATCAAATTAAACAAACCCATCAGTGAATGGAGAATTATTTGCAGTATAAAAGTAAAAAATTATCACCAGAATCAAAGGAATTTTTTTGTTTTGTTTTGTTTTTAACCAAAAATCTCCATACCTTGAACTTCAAGCATCCCATGTCCAAGGTTGTTTCTGGGGGAAAAAAAATATAAAGCCAAAGAAAAAATAAAGCTAATAAAAAAGTCCTTAAAGTTTTTACTGTTTAGGGTTGGAATTTACATAGCATAGCAGGAAACAAAAAGCTAATCTTCTTGTTCACTTTTTTTACAAACCCTCCAATGGCTTCACATAGTACTTGGAATAAAATCTATAGTCTTTGTTATTTCACAGCCTGAATGTTCTGGCCCCTGCTAACTGGACAGGTCATCTTCCACTACTCGAACCTCACCCACGGAAACACTCCCCAGACCTCTTAATCTGGCCACGTTGTTTCAGTTTGACCTTGGCAAACACCTTTCCCCCTCAGGACCTTCTCTGGTGCTGTTCTCTCTGCCTGGGAATACTCCACGCCTGGCTAACGGCTTATCACCTCCTCTCTCCTCTGTTCCCATCTGAATCAGCTTAGATTATTTCATTGTACCTTCATTACATTTGTCTCCCATTGTAATTCTGTATTTTTAATTATATCTTTTTTTTAGTTTTTTAATTTTGTTTTTAATTGAAAAATAATAATCTTATATATTTATGGGGTACAGTGTGATATTTTGATGCATGTACGCATTGTGGAATGAGCAAAGTAGGCTAATTAACATATTCAAAACCTTATATGTTTATCATTTCTTCATGGTGAGAACATTTAAAATCCACTCTTTTAGCAATTTGTAATATACAATACATTAATATTAACTATATTCACCCTGCTGTGCAATAGATCACTGCAACTTACTCCTCCTAAATGAAACTTTTTACAGTCACTCTGTCCCACTAGGCAAATATCAAGTCTATTTTGTCTCTCTCCAAATACCCAGGAAGAGTGCCTGGCACAGAGTAGGCACTTCACATTTGTGGAATGAAAGAACAGCTAGATTTACTCATGAATTTGTGAACGCTATTTACAATGAGGGTCATTCAATTCTTGGATGAAACTCACAAACTGTGGTAGTATTTGCTATTATTTTATATGCTCTAGTGGGTCTTTCCAGAGCGCTACATATTGAAATTGGTTTACATAGCATTACATGGATTCCTAGTTATAGTGTGGAGGATCAAATAGTTAAAAGCAACTAGTTACATGTAAACATTTAGGGGAACCAGATGCACAAAAATTTTAATGTTCCGTACCAAAGAAAAATTGTGTCACACACATTTATGAACCTATGCTAGAAAATGGAAACACTAGTTTCTGAGAAGATCATGTGGAATGGAAAGAAAAGTCAGTGCAGGCAGTGGAAATCCATGTTCCAATATGAGAACTCAGCATTCCTTCAGCATGGGAAAGTGAATCTGTGTTGCAACATCTCCACACTGTGGCCAGATCCAGAATCGTTTACCTCTCTGTGGAACACATGCTTTTCAGGTCATGAGGTTAATGCTCTCAAGCATTTATTCAATACTAAATGAAACTAATTTGAATAGTCTCCTGAAAATTCATCTTAGTCCAAAATTTTATTAGTAGCCCTTAATCATCATGGCTTTATATAACATTGGCACAGTTTACTGTGGCTTCTTTTCTAATGGTCCGTACCTGTCTTCTCAACGCACACATAACCAAAAGCAATTTTAAAAAATTCAAGTACATTATTTAGAAGAAAAAAAAAAGGGAGAATTATACAATACCTCACTTCCTTTATTCTAACAGTAAGTTCCCTTATGATAACCAAAAGCAATTTTTAAAAATTCAAGTACATTATTTAGAAGAAAAAAAAAGGGAGAATTATACAATACCTCACTTCCTTTATTCTAACAGTAAGTTCCCTTATGAACCATTACCCACTTCCCCAGAAATTTATTTGATCTGCAATAACCTGTGATGCTAACCTGAGTTAAGCTTAAATCATACACAGTTTTTTCAAAACTTTGTGCCATTAAATTGAATATATAAGATCTACTGTTTTCATATGAATTCACTTCAAAGAGCCTTTGTGCATAACCCTCTTTTTCTAGTATTAAGTGTGAAGTAAAGAGATTTCCTATATAAAGGAATAAGAAAAAAAAAATTTAGCTAAATTTCCCAATCCTCCTATCAAACATTTTTGACAATAAAATTATTTGGGTTGAAATGAACTCTCATAGCAACTGACACTTGATAATGGGTTTGAATGCTTTGCTTAAAAAACATTAATCTAGGGCTGGCTCGGTGGCGCACTGCTGCAGTGCGCCGCTTGGGAAGCGCGGCGGCGCTCCCGCCGAGGGTTCGGATCCCACATACAGACCGGCCGCTCACTGGCTGAGCGAGGTGCGGGAGCGACACCGAGGGTTGCGATCCCGTGGCCGGTCCCAGTCCAGTACGGGCGCGACACTGAGGGTTGCGATCCGTTGCCGGTCACGAAAAAAGACAAAAAAGGAAAAAAAAAATTAATCTATAAAATCCTTTGATTGGCTTGTGAGTTACTAATTTTACCATGTAATCGAGAAAAGGTATTATTGTATTAACTAAAAATCATTCATTCCTTCTTCCTTCATCCAACACTGACAACGTTTTTTGTTAGATTCTATAAATGGCACAGCAAAGATTTTCCCTTAGTGTGTACCTCCTAGAGGGCAAGAACAATGTTATCACCTGATGATATTTCCTTATCAGTTCTTAATATAGTTTGATGTCCATAGTGGAGATCCAATAATGATTAAAATAACTGAAACAGGGGCCGGCTCATGGCTTACTCGGGAGACTGTGGTGCTGATAACACCAAGGCCACGGGTTCAGATCCTATATAGGGATGGACCGGCTCATGGCTTACTTGGGAGAGTGTGGTGCTGATAACACCAAGGCCATGGGTTCAGATCCTATATAGGGATGGCCGGTTAGCTCAGTGGCTGAGTGTGGTGCTGACATCAAGCCAAGGGTTAAGATCCCCTTATCAGTCATCTTAAGAAAAATTTAAAAAATTTTAAAAAATAACTGAAACAGGCAAGTAATTTTTTAATCATTATATTGTGTTTGTCCTTGTAGTGGCTGAGTGTGGTGCTAACATCAAGCCAAGGGTTAAGATCCCCTTATCAGTCATCTTAAGAAAAATTTAAAAAATTTAAAAAATAACTGAAACAGGCAAGTAATTTTTTAATCATTATATTGTGTTTGTCCTTGTATAGTATAACACTGAGTCATGTATAATGTGTTAATATAACGTGACTGTTACCTAATCCCCCAATTTTTCAGGGTTTCTCATTTCTCATGTGTCAAATAATGCAAGTTAATTTTCCTCAAAGTCTCTTTCAGATTTAGGATGCTATGATGACTCTGCATGTGAAAATAATAATTGAACAAATCCAAATTTTTAAACCAAATGCCAAGTATTTAAGATTTACTATGACTCTTTTAGAGAAATACTTTAAGGAGAAAGCAACCGGGAGTCTGAGATGTGAATTAGACCAAACAAATGTTCCAGATAAAGGACTTAAATACAATGGAATACCAAAATGATATTGTTGTATCTGAGGGACTAGCTATGCCATGTGCTTCACAAGTCGATCACTCTAGTTAAAAGGAAAAAAGTAAATTAATCCATTAATTCAATGGATGTACCTAAAGTAAGTAAACACAGTAGGCATTAGTACTATAATCATCGGAGCACAGTCCTTTTAAAACCTTGGGGCTTTGAAAGATGCCTCTGTCAAAGGAAAAAATGAAGCTGGACTATTTCACCATGCTTCATTTGTCCTGTGACTATTTCTGGAAACTATTGTTTGGTAAATGCCTAGGAGGTGAGAAAATCTCCAGAAGTGTGATAAAATAAGGGAAGTAAGAAACAATCAGTTTGGAGCCAAATGTCACAATTAATTAAAATAGCATTAGAAAATTTGTTTAAAATCTAAGTTATAACTAGAACTTCATTAGAGTCTTTAAACAGTGCATACATTTTTATTCATTCTATTAAACCACTCTCTGAATTGGCACTCGTGACCTGTGAATCATTAAATTCAGTTCTAGTTCTCTCATATCACTTCAGCAATGATGCTATGACCACCTACTTTGTTTGTTTGTTAGCACTGGTTGTACAACCCTTCCTGGATCTCTTCCAGCAGCCTAAAAATAGTCATTCCAGAAGATTCTATTCCCACCCATATTTTCTTTACTTGTTTTCTTTGGATGGAGTCTTAAGTACATGGCTTCTAGTATTACCACTGAGCAGAATCATGGCTCTCAGCTACTTACTCAATATCTCTGTAGGGAGTATATCAAATTCAATGTGTTTAAAACTCAACTCATTATCTTCCTTTATAAAACCAGTGTATCTGGATGTTTCTGTTTCTATTAATGCTGTAACTATTCTGCCATCTAGCCTCAAAAGCTGAGAGTTATCTATGAATTTTACATGTTCTGTCTTACATTTTCTGTATTAGTCCACTTCTGTTGCTTATAACAAAATACACGGAACTGAGTAATGTATAAGAAACAGTATTTATTGCTTACAGTCTCAGAGGCTGGGAAGTCCAAAGTCCAGGGAACACATCTGGTAAGGTGACTCTACAGCAATGCAGGGTGTTACCCTGTGAAAATGGCATAGCAGAGAGAGACTAACTTCCTCACATGCTCTTTTTAAAGCCCCCAGAACCACAACCATGACCACCATTACACTATCAACCTATTAATCCATTTGCTAGAGCATCATCCTCAGAATCTAATCCACCTCTTCAAGGCCCCACTTTTCTTTTTTTTTTTTTTTTTCCTTTTTGTCTTTTTTCGTGATCGGCAACGGATCGCAACCC
>NW_007735086.1:43358-56862 GCF_000696425.1 Galeopterus variegatus
ATACCATTTTAGTATTTCTAAAGTACAGACCAAATCTTAAAATTCTCTGCTAAAAATTTCTAAATATCTGTCCATTGTATATGAATGGAAAGTAGAGAACTCTAATGGTCAAGGCTTTTCTGAAGCATCCCTAGTTACCCTTCCTCCTATTCCTTACCTGTCTCCATGTTCAAGTAGTTGGCCCACTCTCACCTCCTAGTTTGCTCCTAGTTCGGGGCAGAAGGTCACATCTTCTCACCTTGTGGTGCCTTCCTCACTCGCATTTCTGCCTGCATCCCTTTGCTTCCTTGACCAGCTTGTTACCTGTCTCGATTCTCTCCAGCCAAAGTTGATCTTTCCATTCACCCCCAACTCTTATAGTCCTTAAATAAACATAGTTTGAAATATCTCAAGGATATGAGAAGGTACAGAGAGGAATATAACTCACAAATAAAGAATTAAAAACATAGTTAGGATCTTAATGTATTCTTCCCCAGTGGAATTTCTCTCCTTCTCTCACAGAGGTAACCATAAGCATAATTTTAGTATTTTCCATTCATGTGGATTTTTTTCAAAGTTTTGCTATGTGTGTATATATCCCTAAATAATGTTTTTTTTTTTTTTTTAATGTATCAAAATGATGTCATGCTGCTTATCTTATCCTATACTTTNTTTTTTTTTTTTTTTTAATGTATCAAAATGATGTCATGCTGCTTATCTTATCCTATACTTTAGGGGGACTTTAGGGGGAGGGTTAGCTCAACATTTAGCCTTGCTGATACATGTAATCGTAGCTCATTTATTTTCACTAATATGGAGTACTCCATTGTCATACAATTTGTTCATCCATCTCCATGTTGATAGACATTTAAATTCCTTCCACTTTTTTTACTATTACAACATTGCTAAAATCATTTCCTTGTGCATATATTCCAGTTTTTTCTGAGTTTATATATTGCTGTGGATTGACTGTCCCCCCAAAACTCACTGACACTTTATCCCACCTGTAAGTGTGTAAAGAGGGTGGGAAATCCAATTAAGGAAATTGAAAGGTGGGGCCTTTAAGCGCTGATTAGATTGTGAGAACTGTACCCTTATGAATGGATTTAACCATTCACGGAATAATGGGTGTGGTTCTGATGGCTTTATAGAGAGTGTGAGTGAGAGGCTTAGTTCTCTCTCTCTTGCTCAAGCCACTCGTCGTGTGACACCCCACATTGCTGTGAAGAGATATCATGACCAACAAGGCCCTCACCAGATGTGTTCCCTTGACTTTGGACTTTCAGCCTCCAAAACTGTAAGAAATAAATTTTATTTCTTTACAAATTGTCCATCTTCAAATATTCTGTTAGAAGCAACAGAGATAGACTAATACATATATGTAGATGTTAACCTGCTGAGTTATAAAGATTTCTTCCAATATTCATTCTTAACTATAGATAAATATTTCCATTGCTCCACATACTCATCAAAACTTGATATTTTCAGGGCTTTCGAATTTTTGTTAGTTTGAGAGATACTTGTTTCTTATTGCAGTTTTAATTTGTACTTTACAGATTATATATGTAGTTAAACAAGTTTATTAGTTACTTGTCTTTGTTCTTCTATATACTCCTGTTCATATATTTTAACAATTTTTCAACTGAGTGGTCTTTTCCTTACATATATTTTAAGAGATTTTTAAAATTCTGGATGTTACCCTTTATCACTTTTATACATTCAAATATCTTCACTTAACCTTAACCTTTGCTTATCTTTGTAGTTTTTGTTATGTTTTCTTCACATACACAAGTTTTTTTTTAAAAAAAAAAAATAAGACTGCAAGTACAGAGCTAAGGCAACACAGCCTCCCAACTGCAAAAAAATTTTGAGACTGAAAACTAAGCAAGCAAGTTCATAAAGTATGACCAGGAGTTTATTGATGGGTAACTCACATATGGGAAGGATTGGGTGGATGATGATCCAAACATTTGCAGCTGCACCCTCATGCTTCCTGGAGCGTAGCCGGGGTTTACAAAGGCACTTGGGGACAGAAACATAAAAGTGGGCTGCTGTGGATTGAACATCCCTCAAACTCACTGAAGCTTAATCCCCATTGTAACTGTTGAAGGTGGGAAATCCTACTACGATAATTGAAAGGTGGGGCCTTGAAGAGGTGATTAGATTGTGAGAACCGTGTCATAGTGAATGGATTAATCCATTTGATGGTTTAATGGTGGTTGTGGGCATCGTTCCGATGGTTTTAAAAGGAGAGCACGTGAGAAGCCCTCTCTCTCTCTGCTTCAGCCTGTCTCACAATGTGATACCTTGTGTCACTGAAGTCAACACCAAAGAAGGCCTTCACCATAGATGTGTTCCCTGGACTTTTGATTTTCCAGGCTCCAAAACGATAATCAATAAATATTGTTTGTTTACAAATTACCCATTTTCAGGTATTTATGTTAAAAACAAAAGAAATGGATTAATACATAGGCCAAAAGGAACTATGTCTGAATAAATATGTTAATGTGGTCAACCTCTGGATGTTTTATGATCAGTTATCATTTAACTTAGAGTACCACCAGTGTCAACAGGAAAGCTTTGATCTTTATCTTTTTAGCCTAGCTTTTCAGTCTTTGTCTTAACCCTGCTTGGCTTGCTTCAGTCTACTGTATAACACTCTAGTATAGCTTATGTATGGGGTCCTAGAAAGAACAAGTAAAGCTAAAAGGGATCAAAAATGTGGAGTCAGTATTGTGTGCATTCCCACAAGTACTATTATTGCTGTTAAAAAGATAAACTGAGTCACAATAAAAATTTATAGAGTTTATTTGAGTAAACAGTGATTTATAAGTCAGGCAGCTCCAAACCAAAAGAGGTTTTATGTTCCATTGAAGAAGTGTTAGAGACAGGCTTTTATAGAGTGGATATGAATGTAAAACAAGAAACTATTTGATTGGTTACAGTTATAAAATTACCTTATTTAGACTATTCCACTAGGAAATGCCTAGTTATATATAAACCAGTTGGCTGATTGGTTGAGCTTAAGTTTTGTTTTTCCCTAATATAAGCATTTAAAAGAAATAATCCAAGTTAAGTTTTCTTTATGTTTACAAATCAAACAAGGTTAAGGTCAATTGTGAGGCCTAACTGGTTTTGTCTACTCAGGGATATTTCAGGCCTAAACTCCATTTTAATTTACTTTAACATAGTTAATATTTATTGAGTTTCTAATTATGCTTTATATAAATTGAATCATTTTATGCACATGTTGTCAATTTAACAATCTATCCTCATTTTGGTTTATGCTTTTGTGTCTCATTTAAGAGATACTTTTTTATCTTGTGGTTATATATGTTCTCTATTTTCTTATAAGAGTCTACAAATTCTGTTTTTCACATTTAGTTCATTAAACTAAATTGAGATGATTTCTATAAGAGTTGAGTGTTAACTTTTTTTTTCCATATGGCTCATCAGTGGTATGGATAGCCAACATTTTTTCTATTAAGCCTGACATTCTCTTCCTGTTAACTTGAAATTTAATCCATTTACATTTATTTTTGCTACCAATATATTTGAACTTATTGCTAACATTTTATCTTGTTCTTTTTGATTGCCCTGCTTTCTTCAGGAATTTTTACCTCATTTTCTGCTAACTTTGTGTTTCTCCTTTCATTTTGCATTCTAGATATTTTAAATTTAATTTATTTTAGTGGCCACCCTTACAACTGTAACAAGTATGATTACATAAATTCTAAAGTTTATCAATACCTCTATCCTTCTCCTGAAAAACTAAAGGATTTTAAATGTCTAGTTGGCCTTGTTTTCATGAAAGAAACTCTAAATAGATCTGCTACTTCTTTACAGCATGTATCTTAAACTTTTCAATAGTATGGCTGTTTGATTATATATTTTCCAATAGATTATAAACTTCTTTAGGGTATACATACATCCACCTCATTTGGGAGACTGTCATAGTTAATTTTATGTGTCAACTTAAGTGGGGCTATATGTTGCCCAGATTAAATATTGCTTCTGGGTGTGTCACTGAGGGCATTTCTGGATGAGTTTAGCATTTGAATGGGTGGACTCAGAAAAGTACATGACCCTCCTCAATGTGGTTAGGTATCATTCAATCTGTTGAGAGCCTAAACAGAACAAAAGGCAGAGGAAGGGGGAATTTCCTCCTTTTTTCCTGCCTCCCTGTTTAAGCTAAGACACCTGATGGAGTTTGGATGTGTTTTCCCCTCCAAAACTCATGTGGAAATTTGATCCCCAATGTGGAAGTGTTGGAAACTGATTGAGTCATGGGGGTGGATCTCTCATGAATGGATTAATGCTCTCCCCTGGGAAGGGGGGATTAATGAGTGAGTTCTTGCTCTATTAGTTCCTATGAGAGCTTGTTGCTTAAAAAGACCCCAGCGCCTTCTCTCTCTCTCTTGCTTCCTCTTGCCATGTGATCTGCTTGTACCCACTGGCTCCCTGCCACTTTCTGCCACAAGTAGAAACAGCCTGAGGCGCATGCCAGATGCAACTGTCCCAGTATCATAAGCCAAATAAACCTCTCTTCATTATACATTACTCAGTTTCAGGTATTCTGTTATAGCAACACAAAATGGACTAAAATAACATCTCATCTCATCTTATTCTGCCCTTGAATGGAATTACACCACTGACTTTCCTAGGTTTCCAGCTTGCAGATGGAAAATCATGGGATTTCTCAGCCTCCATAATTGTATGAACCAATTCCTTAAAATAAATATGTATATATATAAATCTCCTATTGGTTCTGTTTCTCTGGAGAACCTCAACTAATAAAGTGATGATACAAAATGCTGTACTATTTCTCCATTACTCTTTAGGGAGGAATTGATATCTCTAATATCTCTCTAAACTATGTAATTATATGAAGAAGTGCATTACTTATATTAAATTTAAAGTATTTGAATTACCAAGATAATTTTCTCACTGAAATCACAAGTAGAAATATAAGCAAATATCTATTAATATATAAATGTAGACATAGATAATTTCATTAACTAAAAAGGTCTATCCAAATGTTATAATTATGATATTAGAAATACAGTTTTCAAATTATTAAACCAAATCTTATATGTACTCATTATAATCATCATGGAGGATTTGCTGCACCACTAATTATTTCCCAATACTAGAGGCATTATACAAATATATCTACGTTACAAGTTGTTGAAGTATATATACCACATTCATGGAACACAATAAAATTCAGAATTTAAAATAACTGTTATTGAATAATTGATTATATTAACAAATGCCAACTTTGCAGTTTGAAGACATGCCCCCTTTAAAGAACATAACAAAGAAAATTCATTTCCCATGAAGCACAGAAGACATCTAAACCTGCAATGATGGTTAAATTTTACCTCTACTTCTAATATCAATTGATCAGAAATGGTGCCTCGAAACAGGAATTCAAGGATGTGTGACCTCCTTTGAGCTCAGAGGGAAAGAATAAAGAGATTGATTATTGGTATTTTCTATGGGCTGGAGGTAAATCAGGGAAGAGGAGTTTTGGAATCAAGTATTTACCAACCCTATTGTAGACCACTAGATATTTACATTTTACAAAACTTTTTCTTCCCACTTCCACCATCTTGTCTTGCAATCTACATCTCTCCTTATTTATATATAAATTGTTAGCAGTTTCTTCAGAATACTTACTTTTCCAGTAAAATAATGGTTATTCCTAGAGGGAAAAATCTCTTTTCTTTCAGATTTGCAGAAGACAGAGCAACATTCCCCAACTTAGTCACAGCAGCTAACCATCATCCATCTTCAGTATAATATTAATGAAGAGGGATTGTGAGGCCAACCCAGAGAACATCAACTTGGAAAAGAGAAACCAGGATGATGTGGATAACAACAGTGCCAAAAAGAAAAAAAGAAAAATTGCTGATTCAGTGTTCCTCCCCTCGCCTCTGTGCAGTGACTCCTGACTGGTGACTAAAATCCCCCTGGCGGCAGCCACCACCACAGCTGTAGCTCCCTTTGCTGGCGTCTACCCTTGCACTCTCCCTGGTGTCCTCCCACGGCTAGCCCTTCCTGACTTAGATGATTCCCCTCAACACAATCCTAATCGTTCTTTGTGGTGGACCTGTCAGTCAAAAGAGAACATAAGAAATCTCATTCAGAAAGACATGGCACTTAACAGAAAGATTTACCATTGTGCCTCTTTAAATAATCGACTCCCCTACTGCACTTTTTATTAATTAAATTCTAAATATACACAATTCCCAGTTAGTTTGCTTTACTGTAGTAATTATTTAACTATGTGTATGTATGTCAAAATGTCATGTTTTACACCTTAAATATATACAATCAATTAAAATAATAAATAAAATGTATCCATGTCATTGAATTCTATACCCACTAATATATGTTTACATATTTATAAACAAGCTCCTCTATACAATGAGCAATTTTACTTGTACTCCTTTAATTTATACTTTTTTCCAGTTGTCTTATAGAATTTTATCCCATGTGATATATTTTGTACTTAAAAGACATACTGATCTCACAAGAAAATGGAAAAAAAAGCCATTGATCACTGTACAATACTTCTATGCCACAAAAATATAATCATAATTTCTAAAAACTTCCCCACAATATTTTAAATGCTAAAAAATTTCTCCTGGGTCAAGTTATTATAATTCTTAGTATTATGTAATTGATCAAAACAATGTAACTAGTTCATACATTTTACTGTAAATCCATAATTCACTGAGATGGATTAATATTGTTATTGCTTGAATAAGCCAAGGTTGTCATCAATTCTATTCCTATTTTTTGTTTTTTGGATATAAGCATGAGAATTCACTCTTACATTAATAAGTAGAGAGGAATAAAATTACAATGTCACCACATATTTGAACATATTTCCAATTCAGACTTGCAAATTTTAATGTATGCAAATTTTACATCAAAAGGAAAAAAACCAGATGGTAATTTTTTGCCAAGATTTTTTTTAACGAATAGTTTAGCAGATAAAAACTTAATTGAGTGTTTTCTTAAATTTTGTTGAAATCAAATAATTTTAAAGAAAGTTTAGCAACAAGCTGACTTGCAAAACTTTTGTTGAACAATCATGGTAGGATTGCCTTTCCCTACACCAACATCATTAATTCAAAATTCTCTTTGTTTAGCACCCAAAGGTTTTTATACCACAAGACAATGCACTATAGTGAAACTCAGGAGGGGTGAGAAGTAGCAGGTTTTTCTTTTGTAAAATGGGAAGGTGATAACTGTGAAAGGAAAGTTGAAAAAAGAAATGGTACAATGCCCAGACCCACAGGCACAGTCAAGTAAGGGAGAGTGCAGAGGAGGTTAAGGATCGGGAAACTGATTGCCTTATAACTCTTCAGATCAGCTTAGTTTTTCAGAAAGTCTCCAGATTTCCTGAGAAGCACTGTGTTTCCCAGCTGGAAGTTCACTACTATAAAGCCAATTCTATGACATACACAGAAAACACACAGAGCAAAGTCTTGGCCACAAGATGTCACTAAGTTTCCACATCCTACTTGAAGATGCTATTACAAGCTTCTTTCCTTCAAAATAATCTGCAGCAGCACTGGGTTCTGAGGAAGATAGATGATGTACTTTGATTTCTTAATTATTAAAAAAATGTGACAAGGAAAAAAGGGACAATGAAGAAAGACAAAGTAGTGTTGCAATATCATCACATGCTATCTGGCTGTTTACAGATTTGTTTCTAGGGAAATGTAATTTGACAAGGAAAAAAGGGACAATGAAGAAAGACAAAGTAGTGTTGCAATATCATCACATGCTATTTGTTTCTAGGGAAATGTAATCCGATGAACACATTTAAATGGAATTATAATTGCATAATTTGAAGTAGGTACTCTAAAATGGAAAAACTGCTGTAAAAAGGAATGTCTTATTAAAATCTTCAGAAAATCAAAACAAACTATCCATTAGAGCAAATTTACCTTAGAAAATAAAATGTACCTGTTTATTCATCTACATGGTTCTATGTAGCTCCTAAAACTTGTTATTATTCAAATTCACTTAGTTTTGAAAAAAATTATCTATTGTTTAGTCATTCAAGAGTGTTGTATATTTATAATGTTTATTGTACTGTCTGTATCATAAGAAGTAGTCTATTGGTATGGAATTGATTACAAGTGAAAGTTAAACTCATACAGATTAATATTGACTAAAATCACCAAAATTTCTCAAAGTTCAAGATTTTTAATATGTGCGTTCTCAGTCAAAATTAGATATCAAGTTATGAGCATTAGTTGTAATTCTTTCCTCAGCGTTCAAGCATTGTTTCATAAATGTTCTAAACCACATTATTGTATATGTTAAGAGCATTTAACTAATCATTCTAACTCTGGCATAAGTAGACATTAATGTCAAACTAAAATAATGTTCAGGCAATTCCTACCAGTAAAATATCATTTTACCTGGAACATGAACAAAATAATTTTTGTTGCTGTTTTTTTATTTTTCTGTTCCAACAATTTATTATAAAAATTTTCAAACATAAAGCAAAGTTGAAAGAATGTTAAGTACCTGTATAACTACCACAAGATCTTATTATTAACATTTTAATATACTTGATTTATCATATCCATCCATTCCTCAATCCATTAATCCTTATTTGTACAAGCACTTCAGAGTGAATTGAAAATATCAGCGCACTTCCCTCTAAATACTTCAGCATGGAAATTATTAAGAAAATTAATTGGAAGGTCATTAGATGGAGATGGCTCTAGCACCCTGAGTTCGTGTACAAGCAAACCAAAGCCCAATTCAGATGAACTGTTGTCATATCCTAGGAGACTTATGCTTAACCATTCAGAAACTTCCAACTAACCTCTCACTAGGGACTTCACCAATCAGAAGCCGCCCACTAATCCACAACTAGGGGCTTTAAAGCTTCTGTTCCACTTTAACCAATCAAATATTTTCTGTCTTGCTTCCCTGAACACCTTCTTATAAAAGTTTTCCCCTGCAGCCCTTGCTGTGGAGCCTGTTGGCACAGCCAGATTCATGAATTGCTGACTGATCAAATAAACTCATTAAAATGTTAATGTTAAAGTTTATCTTTTAACAACATCACTAACTGGAGTTCAATATTTGTGTTTATATAAAATTTATATACATTACAATGCACAATTCTGAAGTGTATATTTGCTGAGTTTTGACAAACCCTTATCAAGATATAGAAGACGACCATCACCTAAGAAAGTCTCCTCATGGTCAATCCCAACCCCAACACTCCTCCAGAGACAGCCGAAATTCTGATTTTTTTCCCACCATGTATTAGTTTTGTTTGTTCTAAATGTTCTTCTAAATGGAATCACAAAGTATGTACACTTTTGCATAACCTTCTTTCACTTAGCATCCATGTTGAATGCTTGTGTGTAATTCAATTTTTTTTTTATTGCTCAGAAGTATTCCAGTATATAAATATGCCATAGTTTGATTATTCAATCTCTGATTGATGAACATCTAAACTGTTTCCAGTTTGGAGCTATTCTGACTAAAACTGCTATGAACATTCACGTATATGTCTTTTTGTGAACATATGCTTTTATTTCTCTTCAGTAGATGCCTATCAGTAAGAATCCTGGGCCATAAGGTAGCAATCTCTTTAGTTTTAGTATTTAGCATTTAGTTGTAGCATTTTACAATCCTAAAAAATGTATAACAGCTCTCATTGTTCCACAGCCTCACTAGCATTTGCAAGTATTCATCTTTCTAAATTATACCCATTCCAACAGTGCAGCGGTATCTTATGGTGGTTTTAATATGCATTTCTATAATTACTAATGACCTTGCATACTTTTTAACGTCTTTATTGGCAATTTGTATTTCTTCTTTTGTTTAAATACTGTGCCCATTTTTAACAAGGTTATTTGTCTTTCTAGTGTTGGATTGTAGGTGTTCTCTACGTATTCTACATACCAGTCCTTTGTCAGATGTATGCGCTGTGATTTACGTCAGGGAGAAAATGTTCTCACTTTTATTAAGTAATTTCCTACTATCTTAAACACTAAGTTGTGTGTGTGTGTGTGTGTGTGTGTGTGTGTATAAGTAAAAAAATAATAGGGAAAATATTCATCATTTTAGCAGTTAGGGGCTGTTTTGGGTAAAATTGTTCCTCCCCAAATTTCAAGTATTGTACCAATACCTCAGGATGTGACTATATATTTGGAATAAGGCCTTGTAGAGGTAATTAAAGTTAAATGAAGTCATTACAGTAGGCCCTAATCCAATGTGACTGGTGTTCTTATAGGAAAGAGGAGCTTAGGATACAGACATGGACACACATAGAAAAAATCCATGGAGGGACACAGAGAGAAGGCAACCTTCTGCAAGCTGAGAAGACAGGCCTCAAAATAAAGCCAACCCTGTCCACACCTTGATCATGGACTTCTAGCCTTCAGAACTGTGAGAAATAAATTTCTGTTGTTTAAGCCACCCACTCTGAGGGCAGGCCCATGGCTCACTCGGGAGAGTGTGGTGCTGGTAATACCAAGGACACGGGTTCGGATCCTATATAGGGATGGTCGGTTCGCTCACTTGGGAGAGCGTGGTGCTGACAACACCAAGCCAAGGATTAAGATCCCCTTACTGGTCATCTTTAAAAAAAAAAAAAAAAAAAAGCCACCCACTCTGTTACTTTATTATGGCAGCCCTAGCAAACTAATACAGAGGTGCAGATACCACACCCAGGATAACTGGGTTCAAATTGAAGCTATGCCATGTACCTGCTGTGTTGCTTTAAGTTACCTTAAATCTCTATGCCTAGGTTTCTTCATGTGTAAAATAGGTATAACAATAGTACCTACCCCATCCTGTTGTTATAAAGAGTAAATGAGTTACTACTTATAGTGCTTAAGCCAATATTTATTAAGTAGTACATCAAGGTATACCAGATTTCAAAAAATAATTGAGCCACATTTTAAAAAATGTATATCTCAACATCTGATTTTTTATGTTCATTAATGAGTTTTACTAAGATGCATAGTAGAATGCACTTTTATATTTCAGTTGACAGGGCTCAGTCTTGTGCATTCATGTAAGATGTATGGTGCAGTGACTTCGAGTTAAAGTTTATCACTGAGAGTTTTTGCTCTACACTATATGCAATAAGAGTGAAATAAGTCTGACATATTCTTGAAGCTTTGTCTGGTGGCCTGGAATTCCTCATGATGAAAATCTCGCAGGCTCTTTTTTATTTGTAGGAGGGGCCAGATGCAACAATTTATCCTTTATCTTGGAAATTATATCTTGCCACGATCCAGGCCACTGGATCCCTGGAAATTTCACTGAGATTGACGGAATCTAGAATTTTATTATTTTTGTTTGTTCTGTCTTTTGTTTTCTTTTATTTATAGGCCTGTAAATTTTTGTTTGATTTATTTCCCACTCTCTGACATACAAACGTCTTACCAGTACGTCTAGAGTAGTTGCTACTTCTTGATTACTAGGTCATCAGCACAATGGCATCAATGTCATGGACAAGTGTGATACCTTGTGGAAGAAAAGATGACAGAGATGCCTGAAAACTAAATTATGACATATGGCTGGAAAGTTGATAGACCCCTGACGTAGCACAGTGAAGGTACATTGCTGGCCTTGCCAGCTGAAAGCAAACTGCTTCTGGTGATCCTCATGGATAGGTATGGAGAAAAAGCATTTGTCAGATCAATAGCTGAACTAGGTACCTGGAGACGTATTAATTTGCTCAAGCAATAGAGCCACATCTGATACAGAAGCTGCAACTGAAACCATCACTTGATTAAGCTTACAGTAATACACTGTCATTCTCCATCTGTCTTCTGCACAGAATAAGAGGATGTGGGGGAATCTCCTCCCCTGCCTCCTTTAAGTTGCTGTAGAACTAATCTCTGTAATCCCTCCAGGGATGTGGTATTGTTTTTGATTTACTATTTTCTTAGGAAGAGGCAGCTATAATGGCTTCCATTTGGTATTTCCCACCATAATAGCCCTCACTCCACAGGTTAGGGCACTGATATTGGGATTCTGCCAGTTGCTATGTACGTCTGTTCCAATTATGCATTCTGGAACTGGGGAAATAACCAGGGGATGGGTCCAGGGGCCCACTGAACCCACTGTGAGTCAGACCTTAGCTACGACTCCATTAATCATCTGATCTCCATAAGCCCCTATTCTGACTGGGGGGCGACAGTGACATTTTCAGTCTCCTGGAACCGATGTCAGTTCAGAGCCAGTGTCCCATACTCCCCAAAACGTCTGATTATTTCCTTTTCCCCAGTGAACAGTTACCCTAGTAAAGGGTCATAGATCCCTTTGGGGAAGGCTGGGAGAAAGATTATCATAAATTCTTGGTAGTGCACTAGGATCCTTCCTCAAGGGGACTTGGCTTCCCCTCATTCAAGTGGTTCTAGGTCTGTAAATTGGCATGTCTGAGAAATGATTGAGGGGCCATGACTCTGTGCTTTTATAATTCAGGTTAGACTTTTGTCCACTTGACCTAGAATTTTTCTCCTTATATAGATAAAGTAAGAATTTAGTAAGCTTCTTATCTATTTCACTTCTAGGAACACTATGATCAACTAACCACCATCGTAGGTCTGCATGAGTCAGGGTCTTCTGATTGCTGCTTTAACCCTACTGTCCATTATGGCAACCACGCCCACTTTGCCTTTGGCAGTTGAGTGTCACCACTTGATTCTTGCCACCCCGGGATCCTGCTCCCTTTCAAAAACAAACCACTCAAAAGTCATATGTTGGTAAAAATGGAAGTCAGCTTTTATTCAGGAATACTGGTGACCTGAGGAGAGATATTAGGCTGCCCACTTCTCCAGTAAACCTGAAGGAGATTGGCCAGGCTAAAGCCATCCCCAAAACTCAGATTTACTGAGGGGTTTTTAAAGAGGGGGCTGAGGGAATGGAATATGGGACATGAAAAGCAGGAGGGAGGGTATGTGCAAGGAGCCAGGTGCAAATTCTTCTGGCCAAGGCTCCATCCAGTTTCTGCTCCCGTCCTTGTTGTTATTTCAAGGTCCAGATAGTACGTGTCCTGTGGCAAGTAGCAGCTTCAGGCTGACTGGAAAACAACTTTACATTTATGCAAATAATGTCATCTTGCCCCAAAACCAAGGTTCAAAATATCAAATAACCATGAGAATAGAGGGAACTCAGAGAAATACATGCCATGAAAAAAAACCATCTTTTTAAAATGTGCCTACAGCCCATGAGGTTTTAGGTCCCAACATGGCTTCAGTCCTGCTCAGTCTAACACTCCCATTGCATTTACATTTTCCAGTTGAATGACTCGGATTCCCACTGTAAGGTTTGGCCTACAAAAAGAGCAATCATGGAACTCTTCAAGAATGCTGGGGCTCCCCTCACAAATCTATTTTTCAAAGTATTGGTAAAATGTATGTCCTCTGGACCCTCCCAGTGCAGGTGAGTAGGTCTTTTTTTTTTTTTTTTTTTTTTTTTTTTTTTTTTTTTTTTTTTTTTGGCCCTTTTTTGGGGGAGG
>NW_007735086.1:57368-59189 GCF_000696425.1 Galeopterus variegatus
TGAGTAGGTCTTTTTTTTTTTTTTTTCTTCTTCTTCTTTTATTTTTCTTTTTTCTGGCCCTGTTCTGTGAGAAGGGTGGGTAGGTCTTAAGAGACAAATCTGCTCTAGCATTCCAATCTCCCTAAGCCTTTGAATCCTACAGTACACCAAGGGAGATCAGGCATCTCCAGCTCACTCATGGTGGGCCATCTTGATACACGTTTCAGCCAACCAACCAACCAAACTGTTAGAGCCCTTTCTAACTCCCCAGGCTACAACATCAAGTGCAGAACCTCTGCTTGGTGAGCACGTGTCAATAAACGGGGCCTGATCCAACTTTATGTTCCTCCCACCATTATCCCATGACCTTAAAACCTATTCCCACACATATTCCTCATATTTCTGCTTGTATGCTTTAGAAAACTCAAGTAGTTCTTTTGGAGTTTAGCACCCCTCCTCATGGGTCACACTTTATACTTCACTTATAGGGACCTGCTGGGACTTGAGTCTAGTTATAGGCCTAGAACCAAAACATTCAGGGAACTGTGTGGCTACTCTTAAGACTTGACACTGTGTTATGGTGGCAATGGCATGACATAAAGCTGAAATTTATAATGAAAAAGGATGCAGAGGGTAAAAAAATGGAAAACTCTCAGCTTGGCCAAGTAAAGAGTAAAAATGCATGTTCAGTAGAAAAAACCAAGGGTGTAGCCCACTGACCGTTTGCCAAGGAGATAGGACAGAGAAAGTGATCATCAAGAGAATGGAAAAAAAAACGTTGAAGGTATTTCAGAGAATTTCAAGGCTGCCCCTCCCCCCACAGGCCCAGAGGCCTAGGGAGACAGAAAGGTTTCAGGGAACAGGCCTGAGGTGCCCTCCATGGGCTCACCACCCAAGTCCACCTCAGGACATTGTTCCCACACCAGCACCCTGGCTGCTCCAGATGATCTAGCCATGGCTAATTTGGTCCCAAGTGCTGCTGGACCCACAGCTTCAGAAGATACAAGCCTGAAACTTTTGCAGTATCCATTTGGTGTTAAGTCTGCAGGCTCACAGAATGGAAAAACTGTGGATCTCTGATTTCAAAGGATTTATGAAAAGCCTGGGGACCTAGAAAGAGATTTGTCACAAGGGCAAAGTCACTTCAGACAACTTTTGCTAGAGCAATGTGGAGTGAACATGTGGGGTCGGAGTTGCAACAGAGAACCCCCACCAGGGCCAGGCCTAGTGGAGCTGTGAGAGCAGGACATTCATGGAGACCCCAAACTTGTAGAGTCACCAGCATGCAACATCAGTCTAGGAGAGCTGAAGCATCAGGTGAGACCAGGAAAGCCATAGAAAGTAGCAGGGTTGCCCAAGGACTTGGAGGCCCAACACCTATGCCAGTGTGCATAGGATGCCAGACACGGAGTCAATGGAGATTATTCTCCAACTTTAAGATTTAATGTCTGCCCTGCTGGATTTCAGACATGTGTAGGACCTGTCACTCCTTTTTCTTGGTCTATTTCTCCCTTTTTGAATGGGAATATGAATCTTATGGTTTTCTCATCATTGCATTTTGGCAGTAGATAACTTGTTTGATTTCACAGACAAGACTTTAAACTTCTGAGCTGAAACAAGTTAGGACTTTGGGGAGGGAATAAATATTTATCTGTGAGAAGGACATGAACTCTGGGGACCACGGGTGGATTGCTATGGGCTAAATGTGTCCCATAAAATTTCATGTATTGTAACAGTGTTAAGAGAGTGGGAAATCCAATTATGGCATTTGAAAGGTTGGACCTTTAAGAGGTGATTAGATTGTGAGCACTCACAATTAATGTGAGCCTCATAAATTAATCC
>NW_007735086.1:59507-81887 GCF_000696425.1 Galeopterus variegatus
AGACTTTAAACTTCTGAGCTGAAACAAGTTAGGACTTTGGGGAGGGAATAAATATTTATCTGTGAGAAGGACATGAACTCTGGGGACCACGGGTGGATTGCTATGGGCTAAATGTGTCCCATAAAATTTCATGTATTGTAACAGTGTTAAGAGAGTGGGAAATCCAATTATGGCATTTGAAAGGTTGGACCTTTAAGAGGTGATTAGATTGTGAGCACTCACAATTAATGTGAGCCTCATAAATTAATCCTTCCATGGGGTAATAGACATGGTTCTGATGGATTTAGAAAGAGAGCAAGTAAGGAGGTTAGCTCTCTTGCTCAGCCCATATATTGGACGTTCTCTGCACACTGGTGCAAGAATTGATTCCCCAGGTCCTAAGCAGCTCCACGCCTATGGCTTTCCTGGTCTTAGACTCTCACAGGCAGGCATTTCAAGCTGGCAGCTCTACAAGTCTGGGGTATCCATGGTGGNAGACTTTAAACTTCTGAGCTGAAACAAGTTAGGACTTTGGGGAGGGAATAAATATTTATCTATGAGAAGGACATGAACTCTGGGGACCACGGGTGGATTGCTATGGGCTAAATATGTCCCATAAAATTTCATGTATTGTAACAGTGTTAAGAGAGTGGGAAATCCAATTATGGCATTTGAAAGGTTGGGCCTTTAAGAGGTGATTAGATTGTGAGCACTCACAATTAATGTGAGCCTCATAAATTAATCCTTCCATGGGGTAATAGACATGGTTCTGATGGATTTAGAAAGAGAGCAAGTAAGGAGGTTAGCTCTCTTGCTCAGCCCATATATTGGACGTTCTCTGCTCACTGGTGCAAGAATTGATTCCCCAGGTCCTAAGCAGCTCCACGTCTATGGCTTTCCTGGTCTCAGACTCTCACAGGCAGGCATTTCAAGCTGGCAGCTCTACAAGTCTGGGGTATCCATGGTGGTGCCGTTCCCATGGCTCCACTAGGCATGGCCTTGGTGGGGTTCTTCTGCTGCAACTCTGACCCCACATTTCTTCTTGGCACTGTTCTAGCAAAGACTATGCAGTGAATCTGCCCCTGCTACAGATCTCTTCCTGGGTCCCCAGGCTTTTCCATACACTCTTTGAAATCAGGGTGGAGTCTCTCAAGCCTCCACAGCTCTGGCATTCTATGAACCTGCAGAGTTAACACCATGTGGATGCTACCAAGGCTTCCAGCTTGTATCTTCCAAAGCTGCAGGTCCAGTCACACCTGGAGTCAATTTAGCCACAGCTGGAACAGCCAAAGCAGCGGGGTGCTGGTGTGGGAAACAGCTTCCTGAGGTGGCCCTGGGCACCTCAGGCCTGTTCCCTGAGACCATTCTGTCTCCCTAGTCCTCTCAGCCTGTAATGGAAGAGGCAGCCCCTGAAATGCCTTCCAAGTCTTTTTTCCCTTCTCTTCATAATCTCTTTCTTCTGTACTAATCTCCTTAGCAAAGGGTTGCTGGGCTACACCCTTGCTTTTGTAGCCAGGCTGAAAGTTATCCAATATTTTGCCCTCTGCTTTCTTTTGAATTATAAATTCTGGCTTTCCCTCATGACATTTCCGCCGTAACTCAGCATAGGCTTTTGCACGTAACCATGCAGCTTCCTTAATGCTTGACTGCTTAGTAATTTCTTCCACTAAACACCCTGGTTCAGTATCTTTAAGTTCCACACATAAAACTTTGGGCCATGAACAGAATGTGGCTAAGTTCCTTGCCAGTTCGTAGCAAGGGTGATCTTTTCCCCAGTTTCCAATAAGTCCCTTCTCGTTTACATCTGACACCTCTTTAGAATGGTCTTTAAAGTCCATATTTCTACCAGCATTCTTGTTGCCACCACTTAACCAGTCTCTAAGACATTCTAAACTTTCCTCACCAGCATCTAGGCTTTTCCTAGCCTGTTCCTTCAAATTCTTTCAGCCTCTCCTCAACACCCAGTTCCAAAGCTGCTTCCACATTTTCAAGTATTTGTTATAAGCAACACCCCACTTCTCTGGTACCAATTTTTTGCATTAGTCCATTTCTGCTGCTTATAACAAAATACCTGAAACTGTATGATTTATAAAGAAAATGAAATTTATTGCTTACAGTTTTGGAGGCTGGGAAGTCCAAAGTCCAGGGAACATATCTAGAAGGCTAGGAAGTCCAAAGTCCAGGGAACACATCTGGTGAAGGCCTTGGTGGTAAAAATAGTGACCCAGGGTCTCACATGCCAGAAACAGCAGAGTGGAGAGAGAGCTCTTTGTACCTTCTCCTTTTAAAGCTGTCAGAAGCATGCTCCAAATCACCATTATTAATCCATTCATTAGGGCTTGGTCATGTAACAGTGTTAAGAGAGTGGGAAATCCAATTATGGCATTTGAAAGGTTGGACCTCTAAGAGGTGATTAGATTGTGAGCACTCACAATTAATGTGAGCCTCATAAATTAATCCTTTCATGGGGTAATAGGCATGGTTCTGATGGATTTAGAAAGAGAGCAAGTAAGGAGGTTAGCTCTCTTGCTCAGCCCATTCTCACCACATGAAATCCTGGTTGTTGGGGGACCCTGCAGAGTTCCCACCAAAAAGGCCCTCACCACATGTCCCTTGGACAATGGACTTCTCAGCTTCCCAAATTTTAAGAAATAAATTTCATTTCTTCTTAAATTAGGTCATCAGAATCTAATCACCTCTTCAAGGCCCCACCTTTCAATTACCATAGTAGGATTTCCCACCGTCAACAGTTACAATGGAGATTAAGCTTTAATGACTTTCGGGGGTAGGGGGACATTTGATCCACTGCAGTGCATACACATGTGTATATGTAGATATGTATGTACATTCTTTTTTGCATACACAAATAGTATTTTTTTTTTNCTTCCACATTTTCAAGTATTTGTTATAAGCAACACCCCACTTCTCTGGTACCAATTTTTTGCATTAGTCCATTTCTGCTGCTTATAACAAAATACCTGAAACTGTATGATTTATAAAGAAAATGAAATTTATTGCTTACAGTTTTGAAGGCTAGGAAGTCCAAAGTCCAGGGAACACATCTGGTGAAGGCCTTGGTGGTAAAAATAGTGACCCAGGGTCTCACATGCCAGAAACAGCAGAGTGGAGAGAGAGCTCTTTGTACCTTCTCCTTTTAAAGCTGTCAGAAGCATGCCCCAAACCACCATTATTAATCCATTCATTAGGGCTTGGTCATGTAACAGTGTTAAGAGAGTGGGAAATCCAATTATGGCATTTGAAAGGTTGGACCTCTAAGAGGTGATTAGATTGTGAGCACTCACAATTAATGTGAGCCTCATAAATTAATCCTTTCATGGGGTAATAGGCATGGTTCTGATGGATTTAGAAAGAGAGCAAGTAAGGAGGTTAGCTCTCTTGCTCAGCCCATTCTCACCACATGAAATCCTGGTTGTTGGGGGACCCTGCAGAGTTCCCACCAAAAAGGCCCTCACCACATGTCCCTTGGACAATGGACTTCTCAGCTTCCCAAATTTTAAGAAATAAATTTCATTTCTTCTTAAATTAGGTCATCAGAATCTAATCACCTCTTCAAGGCCCCACCTTTCAATTACCATAGTAGGATTTCCCACCGTCAACAGTTACAATGGAGATTAAGCTTTAATGACTTTCGGGGGTAGGGGGACATTTGATCCACTGCAGTGCATACACATGTGTATATGTAGATATGTATGTACATTCTTTTTTGCATACACAAATAGTATTTTTTTTTTACTTGTAAGCAGTCATAATTATTAAATTCTGTACTATACAGGATTTTCTGAAAATACTCAATGTTTTTAAAAGTAAACTTATTAAAAAAAACCAAATTTAATGGAAAAACATGCTAATCTCTTTGTCTAAATTCACCATCTCTATGCATCTATATGAAAAGTCTAGCAACTGAGACCAGAGGCTATTTTAAAGGTGTTTGTATACAATCCTTGAGACTTTCCCTAATGTGCAAGTCCAAGAGTTACAAAAGTGTCAGCCTTACAAAGACTAACCTATAAAATAAGGACATCACAGCAAGCCATCCAAATTTAGGTATAGAAATGTGACATATTTACACATTTACCACTTATGGTAATGACTACAAAGTCTATAAAAATCATCTGATAAAAATCTTCCCTCATTCCCAAAATAAATTAGGCAAAAATGTCTTTACACACTTCTAGAAGACCATCTACTGACATGTCATTCTGAAAATGTTAGTAATTGTAATTCATAGATTATGAACAGAAGAATATTTTTAGAAATGTTTCCTCATTCCAGTACTGACAATGTTTCAAACTGAGTCTTGTTTGAGTGGAAAGTAAAAGGAGGTAGCAAACTGATCACTGACTAAACTGCTGGAGCACCATGGTTATGAAAGGTCAGAAAATGTGGATCATTGCTAAAATGCAGAAGGTGAGGATTCCAGTTCAACTGCTTGTGTAAAAAGGTGATTATTGCTTCCTGCCCCACCCCCCACTTTTTTTTTTTTAACAGTATACAAAGTCAGGTCAGCATAAGCTTTTAGTGCACAACTTGTGGAACCTTTATAGGAATGATACAATAAGCAGATTTATTTTTCCCACAATTCTCTTCGACATTACTATATCCAAGTAGTAGGAGGAAGTTTGTTAATCCTCTGCTATTCTAAGAATAGGGATGAGATTTTAAAAAACATTTTCCTTATTGATCCACATGTAAAGTTATTTTTTGGTCATATACTTTCTCTCACAATAATCTTTTTACCTACAGTCACCAACAGAAAAATCCACCTGCAGATGGTGTTAAATGGGTTCCCAATCTGTTCTTTGTATTCAGCTCAGGGAAGCATTCTTTCATGTTATGTTGCAGTATTTGGATGTTGTTTTAAATAAGCCCCCACATATACTATGTTTCTGCAGTAAGCAAAAAAAAAAAAAAAAGGGAGGGGAAGCTCTGTAGAACTGCGCCATTTGCACAAGAGTTGTGTAATCTTTTGATCTCCTTGCCATTAAAATTCACATTATGGACCTGGAGAGATGGCTTTTCAAGACTGGGTGATGTGACTACTTGAGCAAGGTACCCCATATCAAGGAAAAGCTCTTCACTATAACATTGTCTCAAAGAAATGTTTTTAATCTGTGGCCTTATAACAAAATCTCATGTGAATACCTTTCTTGTACACAGGCAGTACTGTGAGAAAAAACTTTTTGTAACAATTTTTGTAAAAAAATGTTTTGTAACTTCCTGCCCAGTTTTTCATAGAGCATTATAAAAATGGTGTAGATTCAAGTGATCAAAATTTGATTGTATTTTCTACTCCCTTCAACATTGAATCACCACCTTGATGGTTTATTGCTGATATTTAACTGCTCTTTTTTAAGAAGGGGATGTTTGGGTTGGCTTTTTTGGTATAGTTCTTTTATTTACCTAAAATCACCTTTACTGCTGCCCAAATAGCTAGTGTTCTATCACTGAAGGTCATGATACATCCTTACTAGTCCACAACAAAACTTATTTTCCAGTGTAATTTGTTTTCCATATGCACAGATTTTGAGGGATAAATAGAATAAGTTGTTATACACTTCTCAATCATATATGTAACACATACATGTAACACACATATGTCAAATAACGATTAATACATGGCATATCAGTGGTTTTGACTAAAAAATGAGATATCTTCTAGAAAGCATGATAGAAATTGCTCTTCCACAGTTTGTCACTGAATTATGCAATTTTGTTTCTGATAGAAGAACTTTTCCAATAGCTTGTTTTATTTGTTATTAATGTTGAAACTGTTTTTACAAGCTTCTCAGTAACAATGTCCTATATTTGGTTTTATTTAAAGGAATACAACCCTAGATGATGCTTCGGTAATTTTGGAATCACTCATCTTGCATGACAAATTTTAAACTAAGATGTATTGTTTTATACTTGTCCAGGAAAAATATCATTACCTAATTAAAATCGCTTACCAGAGAAATCAATGCACTTTAAAACTGACATGAAAACTTTGATGGTGACAATGTAAAGATTTGATAGGCAATGTGCTGTTGACCAGTGGTGTATGCACTGCAGGCCCAAAATGTTCAGATAGTCTTCATTATTCTTCCTTATCTGTTTCAGCTGATGTTTGAAAACATCACACTCACAATCTCTTGCAAACACATGTTGTAACACTGTATTCACAAAGTTTTTTCCATTGCTTACATTATGCCATGTTTATGAATGATGGTTACTATTTTCATAATTTTTCAATAAGCCAATTCTGTGAATTAGAGATATAAGAAGAGTATCAACCATAAAATGCAAATTAAGTATTAAAATTACCAGGAAAGAACATTAATGAAGATGAATGCCCTGTTAATTTCATGTTGGTGAGGTTAAACTGACCAACACAGTCCTTGTTGTGTCCATATGGACCTACATTAACATTGTTAACAACTTAATGGGATTTTATGAAAATCATATCTTACATTTAAAACTTGTAAAATATGAGAATTACGTGCATAAGATTTGCAAATATATGTGGAATATGTGAAAAAAAAGTTTCAATGCAGTTTTTTTTCCCTCTGAAATGGTCAAACTATTTAACAGACTACCAAGGATCACCATTCTTTTAGCAGCATTCCTCTAGTCCAAAGGTTAGGATTTTACCTATGATTCAGAAAAACATCAAAAGATGACAATGGTTAAAGTAGTAAAGCAAGCATCAATGAGAGATCACTGAAAAGCACTAATAAAATAAACTATTGAACAGTCAAAATTACTTTATACAAGTTAAACAAAGTTAAACAAAGTAAGAATAGCATAAGAACTACAACAATCAACAAGCTACTTTATGACAAGTGCTTTCTGTTAAAAAGCTTGGCACACTCTTAAGTGCTCAATAAATGTTTACCAAATGTAAGAACATTTAAGAGAAAATGCCAATGCATTCTTTAAACTAAACTTTTTTTTTCTCAATCCAAAACTCTTGCTCTAGCAAAAAGTTGCTCTTAAAATTAAAATTATGGCTTATTCTCACTGATACCCAGTGATTTTGTAACTGTTCTACTGACAGTTTCAGCATTAAAGCCCTTGACATGCTTTAGTTTTCTATTGCTACCCTGTTTCTGTACCCCAGGCTCCTTGTATCATATATCTGAACCACTTCAGTCAGTGCAGTCAGTATAACAAAACATCCTGTCTCTGCTAAACAAATGTTTCCATTAAACTTCCTAGAATAACTTTAATGACTTTATGAGAAATAACTCATCCATGTCACATGCTTCCTATAGAAAAAGCCTATCCTAAGTCTGCGTTTTGTCTCTAAATGTCACTCAAATATTTGACAACTCCTATTACTCAGTCTTTTTGAAGAAATCATCTACATTTATTTAATTAACATCTTTATTTCTACTAGATATTACTGGCAGTCTTTAATTTGGCTATCAAACCACTTTGCACTTTTCCTGACTAAAACATGTGATATATATTTTAAACACATGCAACAAGGAAAAAATCTTCACAGTATTTTAAAGACTTCAATACTTTTTTTTCCCTTTTCTATAATGTACACAATATTTTCATCATTTTGTTTTTTCCCTCTGTAGACAGAAATACACATAGTACCCACACACTTAAGACATATACATGTCTGTTAGAAAAAATTAAGAATAAAAAGAATGTTTTTGAATGAGCATTACTTATGAGGAAGCCAAATAATAAGGAACTGATTTACCCAATAATGAACTACAAATTCTTTAGAAGTAATATTCTTGAATTGGTTAGAGAAGGCATGCAATCACAATACCCTATAACTTTAAAATCACAGCATATCTTCAAAATCAGCTGATCCAGCTGGTTAACTTTTACATGTGAAGAAACTGAGGATTAGAGTTTAAATTCTATCAAAATAAGGTAGTTGCAGTAGTTGGACTGGAAACAAAGTGCAAGAAAAAAACATAGGCTTTATAGTTTAAAAAGAAAATAAAACCAAAAAAAGGCCAGAGATAAGACCTCCACAACAAAAAAACTACATAAACTTCAGCATGTTACTTAGCTTTTGGGGCCTTAGTTTCTTCATCTTTCACAAAAGCTTAATAAGATCTAGATAATTCTATCTGCAGAGTGTTGTTGATTGTATTAGAACTTTATATATCATCATCCCAGAAGCTAACTTTGGCTTTAATCATTAAATATTTATTGAGCACCTAATATATATTGCTAGACACTGTCTTTAACAGTTAGGCAAAGGTTTTGGAATATATAAGGCCCTGAATAAAAAGTAACATTTCCTTATTTCTATCTTTAATAAATAAATATCTATTGAATATCAAACATCTGTGCAAAGCAATAAAAATACAATGTAAGTGAAACAGTTATAGTCCCTATTCTCAGCTTAAAATCTAGTGGGGAAGATAAATAATAAATTAGTAAATTAACAAATAATAATATCTAAAGTGCTAAGATAGAAACAAAAAAGATGCTCTGATAAATACTAAGGTTTATTTAGTTAGAGGAGAAAACATTTAGGTCAAGTCCTCAAAGATGAAAATGAAGTAGCTGTGCAAAAAGCTTGGGAAAGATTATTCTAGACAGAAAATGTACACAAAATCCCTAGAGAAGAAAAGTTTGACTTATTGAAGAAATTCTGTTATTAACTGTTAGAATCATAGTCCTTTCCTTTCTATATTATCAGACTGCCTATAACAAAAAAATAAAAATTAAATTACACAACTTTGGTTACTTGGGTATAAAAGCAGAGGGCTAAGTAAGCACAGGGTAAATACAAAGATTACTTAGTAGTACATGTTGGCTGCACCAAGTAATGCATGAAAATGAGTGGGTTCAAACCTAGGTGGTGATGAAAACCAAAGTATGACATCTGCACTTTATTTTGGAGGTAATGCAACACACCACTGAAAGTTTTGAGCACAAAAGTTATGACGAAAGCTGTACTTTAAGGGAATTTTAATGTCTTTCACAAATGTGTAAAATATATTAAAGCAGAGAAGTAAATGAGTGAAGGTTTAGGTAAAGAGGGCCTAATTACAGCAGCAGCTAAAATAGAAAACAATACTACAGATATACTACATCCAGATGTGGCAAGAAATTGAACATATTGAACAAAGACTATCTGACACTGAAAGCACAATGGTGTCATATAAACAGGAAGGGAAGAGGACTAGAGATTGTAGTGAGATAGTGAGCTCAAGAAATTTGATATAAATTGTTAAGTATATTTTTATATTACCCAATTACCTTTATACTATTTTTCATAAGTAACATTGTTTTATATGAATATTCTGTATTTTTTCTTCAAGAGATTTTCAATCACTAAATGAGCAACTCAAGGTATAATTACAAGTGGAATACAGTATGACATTAATTCTTACTTACTCTGTAGTTAGATAAAAATACAGATTAAAGGCATCCTTGCTTTGGAAATAAATGCCAGCAAATAACAACCTTTGTTGAAGATACTTAATTGAAAAGGATTCATCAAAAACTTACTCCATATAAGAGGAAAGATAACATAGTAGTTACCATGTGATTCTTGAGCTTGAATGTCTGGGTTTAAATCTAGGTTCTACCATTACCTATGACAGCTTGAAAACTTACTCAACCCTGTTTTCCAGTAAAAGAGGAATAATGGTATCAATCTCATTTGGCTGTAAGCAGGATCAAATGAATGAATACATGAAACGTACACAGAAAAGTAATGGCATATTGTAATCACCCCAAATTTAGCTATTATTTATCCTGTGCATAACACTGGGGAAATGGCAAAAAGGTAAGAATCTCCCACTCTAGGTATTTACAATTTAGGGAGGCAAAAGTAACTTACATGTAATCAACAAAAGATAAGAAAAGATTAATGCAGACTTTTAAACTAAACGTTTCAAGGAAAAGGCTTTCCTAAGTAGTTTTTTGTTCAGCAAACATCAAACCAGGTAACACAGCTGGCAGTAGGTGATTTTTCCTTCAATTCTTAAATTTATTAGTTCAAATGCAATGAATTTCATACTTGAGATTTAGAATGTCTACAAACTGAAGATAAAAACTATAACCAAAGAAAACTGCTAACCAAAGAGCCTCACTAAATGACTCACTAAAAAAAGCAATAAGGAGATTTAACAGTACTGGGAACAGAATTTAAGAGGTACCAAATTCTAGGCCAGTGACTTCATGATTAACACAAGTACTTCTGGAGTTTATGGTTTTATATACATATATACACACACACAGTATATATCACAACCAGTATTAATATTAATGCTTTACTGAAAGACTACTGGGAAGGTTCAGACTAGAAAAAATAAAGCTGAAACCTTTTAGCACATTCTGATAGTTTGGAAACTTCTCCTTCCAGCTCTAAATAAAACAGTCTGTCAAAATATTCTATATTCTGATTGATAAAATCTATGTCTTAAACTAGAGCCATAAGATTATTTAACAATTCCAATTAAAACTTTTTTCTGATTATATAAAAGTTAAGGATCTATCTGAATCCTTCCAAACCTTACAGAAGTTCTCACTTTAAGACAACCTAAACCCAGAGATTGAGATTTGAATCCAACATAAACTCAGGTAGAACCCAGATCCAGAAATTCTTGTTTCCTAAAACTGCAGCTGGGGTTATCTGTCTAAACTGGGTAGACACAAAGGTTATAAACAGGGTTGTGGGGGGTGGGAGATAGGTGGAAGAGAGTGGTGTAAGGTGGGATCACATATATACGCCGTACAGAATATTCACATTTTTAAAATCTTTAATCAAAATTAGCTATAGTTAATAAAAATCTTTTTAGGATAAAATTTTTGTAAAAATCCTGAGGATACTTTTTTTTTTTCCACATTTTTATCATTCTCCAAAGCATGTTCATTATTCACTAATCTTATCAAAATAAAATGAATTCTGAATATTTTTGTCCCACTTCACAGTATTTCGGTAGGTTTTGTCTTCACACCTAACATCATTCACAAGTAACAACTATCATAAACAGATTTCCTACAGATTATCCTTTCATTCATGAGAAAGATTTAGTCCTCTCACTTACATACTTGAGCAATATAACAAATTTTATAAAAAATTTTTTAGTCTGGGTGAAATGTAACTATTATGGCAGAATTTCTTAACACAGGGTATAGGGATGTTTATAGCACTCACAGATGTGCTTTAGGGAGGCCCAATAACTCATTGATATATGCAAAAATTCTAATACTATATGCTAAAATATTTTTTCTGGGGAGAAAGAACATACCTCTCATTTTTCAAAAGGTCGATGACCACCCCTCACAACCCAAATTAAGAACCAAAGAAGAAAAGGGCATTATAATTTGTGAAAATAGAAATCCTAAGAAAAACGTATGGTTTTCATTTTTATGATCTACTTAGCCATAAGAGTCATTATGACAAAACACAATGTTTCTGATTATCTTTATTTTTAGACCACTGCTTTTTAAATTATTTTCTGGTACTTCCAAAATTTCTTACTGTGACTAGGTATCTAGCTTTCCTTTAGTATAAAGTATCACCTTTCTGAAAACCCAGGAACATTTTCCTACCTGCTATCGTGTTTACCTTTTGCAAGTAGACTTAATATATTAGAGATTGACTTTTTTCCTATAGTTTGGTATTTCAGTTAATAAGCCATATGAAATATGTTATTTGGCATTCTAGATACTAATAAAATATCTTAATGTAAATATTACTTTAAGATTTTATTTTAATAAAAAAGTATACTTAATGATATCTGCCCTGTTATTGAGCTATGGCAAATCAGCCAACAGCAAATAAAAAGTCCAGATGATCCCCTAGTTGGACCACCAAATTATTATGAATTATGTGTAAAGCAATGTATTCTTCACCACCTGATTCCAGACTTTCCAAATACCAGTTGGGTACAACAAAGCAAGAGACAGACCTAAAGCTGGGGTCTCTGCCATTCCCTAATATAAACAGACTAATGAGGTGGTAGTAAAAGTACAGTTCAATCCTTGCACTATGCTTCTGGTTGTTCTCAAAGGCCTAATCAGACTTCAAGCTTCATGAACGGATTTCAATTCCTCCAGGTGTTCTTCCGAATACTGTTTCCTCATGCACTTCTCTTATCATGTTTTCTAGGTAGCCTTAGGCCCTTCAAGGTATAATTCACTGAACTTGGGATTTTTTTTTTTTTTTTTTTTTTTTTAAAGATGACTGGTAAGGGGATCTTAACCCTTGACTTGGTGTTGTCAGCACCACGCTCAGCCAGTGAGCGAACCAGCCATCCCTATATGGGATCTGAACCCGGGGCCTTGGTGTTATCAGCACCGCACTCTCCCGAGTGAGCCACGGGCCGGCCCCTGACCTTGGGATTTTAAGCATAGTGCAGTTTTACCAAATCTGAGTTACTTTAAAAGTTTCTGTGTATCCACATATGAAATTAAAACAGACTACATGACCAAAAAACCACCGATAAGAAGCACCAAAAATAAAACCTAGACGCAGAAAGGCCTTTCTCAAAGTATGTTTCTTTTTGCTCATTTATTCACCCATTCATTCCAATATTAAGCTCTGTGTGCCCATGTGTGGGGATTCACTTGAAATAAAACACAGCCCTAACCCTCAAGAAGATTTCAAATCTTTAAGATTGATTAAAACTATGTGCAGAGACTGCAGCCTTGTTTAGGGTTTATACAAATTCAAAAACTGAATACGGAAAGATAGCTAGGGGTAATATCTGCCTATTCTGAACATCTGTAGTTATATTTCTACAGTACTTGACAGCAACAGCACAAAGAGACAGAAATGGTTTTAATTTTACCCTTAGGATATTTATCTATTACACATTATAATGATAATTCCAGCTTATGAAAAAAAAGATAACTTGGTTTTAAAACCCAAGCAGAGCTATAGGATAGGTAAAGGTAAGACTGGTGACCTGACCGAGTACCTTACAAAAGTATAAGAGGTAACTTTTTGCAAACTTCTATTTTCTTTATATCTAATTATATCACACTTATAGTCCAACTAGCAGTAAAATTTGCTTTATTTTGGTTAAATGCCTAAAACTTTATCTAAGAACAAGACAACTGTAAATTAAATCTAAACAATACACTATTCTTAAAGCAGACAAAAGTGATTTCCCTCCTTTATTAAGTTCTTATTTTAGGACATATCAATTTGCACTCCTCATAAGAGGCATGGCATTAAAAAAACAAAAAGATTAGTTTTTTCTCCTGCTTCCAAAATTCTTATCAGTCTCCCTAGATGATTATGAGAAGAACTATACGTAAAAAGTAACATGTACAATACATCATCACAGCATTTTTCCAGTATAATTTTTTTTTCCAAATGGTACCTTTTATAAAATTACTAACTAAATCCAGGATCAGCAAATAGTTGTTAGGTGATGAGGAATTTAAACTTTAAAGCAACTATGTAATGCAGGTGGCAACTCAACCTTGTAACTCAAACCTAGTAACACAAATTAGAGGTAAAAACTGCTAATAATTCTAAGTTATGAGGTAGGGGTATATGTATACATATGTATGTATGAATACCCATGTTATAAATTTGGGGGGTTAAGGTTTTTTTTTTTTTTTTGGTTCACCTTTGCCAAGATCAATCAAGATGAAGAACAGTAATTGATCTAAAAGTCAGGAATTGGGTACACCTTTAAAATTTCAACACTATATTTCCTTTATATGATGTTACAATAAATGCTCTATAAAACTGTTAGCTGAAGCCTAGGTAAGAATAAGGTCTGTTTTGAGAACAGCATTTACCACTGCCCAAAATAGTTCCAAAAATGATGCAGACTATAAAAGATACTTAGCTTGTACTATAGCAGATAACTGAAAAATGTTCCTCAAATATTTAAAGAGGCGATAAATTTTTCTCCACCTGGTATATTACTGGACTTTTTGCATAAGAATGTCATTCAAGTTTTCTAAAATGAGAACTGAGTTTACATTAAACATCTCTAAAATATTTAATAGTTTAAAAAAAAATTACTGTAGTGAGATGCATTTGCAAAATATCCAATTATCCAGATAAAAGTAAATGAGAAACTTAAAGAGGGAAAGTCTTAAACACTATTAATCTTTTCCCACGTGAAAAGTGGGAATAAAAAATAGCAGAATATTCGTAAGTGAAAATATTACCTGGTTTCTAAGGCACATGGTTAGCTGTAACATCTAAAGTGGGATTTATTTGATGAACTGCATTAAGCCCTCAGAACATTTGGTGCAACTCAAGTAGAAATAGGCAAATATTTACATGTCAGTCTGTAGTCCAGAAAGGTATTTCAACTAAAATATGTCCATCTTCACATCTGAAAACACTTAGACATTATCGATATAATATTTAGAAGAGTTTCTGTATAGAAGACTTTTAGGCGAACGTACAGAGCTCAATGCCTTAGAAGGTTAGGTAAACTCAGTTCTCTTTTGTTCATCAATGCCTCATTTCCACTACATAAAGCTTGGTCTCCAGTTCCACTATCCAATGACTGCTTTACATTAAGGTGTACTTCACTGGTACCACATAATGTGATTACATTATAAAAGGCCTCTAGATCACTTTGTTCAAATGTAATAGCTGGTTTCGGTAATGTTCCAGGAGCAAGGGAACCCTCTCCAACAATTCTTAGGTTGATAAATTTGATTTTCCAAGTATTCTCAAAAGGGCACCGAATGAGTCCAAAAATTTGTTCAAAAATGCCCAAACATGTGTTTTCTCGGTGGACAGTCCCGGCAACTCCAACCATAACTAGCCCATGGGGAGAAGAAGCACATTTCAGTCCACGGGAATCTAGGTTGGGGCTGAGGAAAAGAAATTCTTCCTTCACTAGTGACAGCAAACGAAGGCTCACGATTTCTGCTCCATGGTAGTCTATCATATTTTGTTCTGATGTGTTGTAATAAAACCTAAGCTTGACATCATGCCAGAAGTGTTGTGGACCCCATTCATCTTGAGGTGGTCCCAGAAAAGGATTCTGAGAATTAAGAAGTTCAAAGAACCAGTGACAGAATTCTTCTCCCAGGCGACGAAAATCAACCTTTTCAGCTTTTTTATCTTCTTTTGCCGGCTGATTAAAATAGATAAAATGAATACAAAATAAAGCAAAGTTTTAACTTTTATATCTATTTTTCTATCTAGCCTGTTTCAGAGCTAAGGTTTAATGTACTGATAACAGCAGAGGGAACTGAACTACATGTAAACTCACTGAACCCACCATGCATAGTAAAATCTTTTTTTAAAAAAGGAGAAAAACCATTTTAGAATTTTCTACCTTAAAAATGAAAATTCAGCTAAGAAAGTAAGGTTTAACAAAGTCTCTTAAAATATCAGCATGATTGGTCAATAATAATGATTTACAACATTACTATTTTCTCTTGATTGTGTCAGTTTTTTCACAGGTGTGTATCTCTGCCAAACCTTCCAACTGTACACTTTAATTGAATGCACTTTGTTGCATATTATATCACAATAAAGTTGAAAATAAATAAGCATTTTTACTGTCTTTAAACTGACACTGCTAAGGTGATTGAAATAGGTTATTTTCCATGATTGAGATTAATTTTATACTATAATTTCTTTTTTTAAAGGAAATGTTACTGCAAAATCATTCCTGACAGGCTAGATCACATTCACCTACGTATTCCAGAATACAGTACCTCACTGATGGGAAAAGAGCTCATATTTTACTGAACACCTACTATTGCATATATTGGGCACTGTATACGGCACTTAAGGGCTTTCCTCCTATCTTCACAACAAGCTTTATGATACAGATATCATTGTTATGATCAATTTATAGATAAAAAAAAAAAAAACGCTCAGGTCAGGTTATTTGCCCAAGTTCACACACCTAGTATACGGCAGACCCTAATTTGAAGTCGCATCTATACGATTTCAAAGTCAATGCTCTTTTCAGTTTATTAAGAAAGACCTTAGAAGATACTTTCTTAATGTGAAGGCAAAGCTTCCTCACTTAAAACTTAACTAATTCTAAGAATATGAAATGTGTAAAATATGCAAAT
This sequence comes from Galeopterus variegatus, assembly GCF_000696425.1. Lineage (NCBI taxonomy): Eukaryota > Metazoa > Chordata > Mammalia > Dermoptera > Cynocephalidae > Galeopterus > Galeopterus variegatus. The sequence continues at coordinate 75,495 of NW_007735086.1, forward strand.
TTCCTAAAAGTTCATTCAAGCAACATTTAAATGTCCAGTCAATATCTAAAATGGACAGTGGAGATACAAAGAAATAGGAACAGCCAATGTCAGCTCTGGAAAATTACAACAGGATTTTTTCTAGTTGAAGAAAGTCTTAAAAATGAGACTGTATTACAATAGAATTCTTTTAAAGTAAAAAAAAAAAAATTACAGAAAACAAAAGCCCAAAATTAAATTAATCTTGCAGTTTAACTCTCTAAAAATCCAATAGTTCTCATTTGATAAGGGGGAAAAACTTTTTTCCCCCCTCACAAATCAACAGAATATTTATTACACGTATATCACTAGATGTCAGAAATATTTTCTTTTAGTTGCTGTATTGGTCTTTTTTCCTTTAGGATGAGAAGAATAATGGAGTAAAGTTAAAAGTATAAAATACAAATATATCAACCACCTTCTTCCAGATCTAAGATTACCTACAAAGTTTCAGACAGAACAAAGGTTCAGAATATAACTATAAGATCTACTTTACCTGTTGAAAGAGTTGGATGTCCTCTGTCTTCATAACTGGCTCTGGTGTTTCCTTCAATTTCAGTGGTGATTGCTTTTCCCAGTAATCTTTTGCATATTGAATAAGATTGTGTTTTTCAGTAGCTGGAGGTATAACAACTCCCTGTGTTGCCAAGTACTTAAATATGACATCTCGATGGACTTTTCTACGCTTCAGAAGTTCTTCTACACTTTGACTATACACTAAAATTGCACGAATGGCATCTAGAGGGAAATTGCAAAGATTAATATAAAATCATGAAGCACTTGTAAATTTGTCAAAGGTCAACAGAAACTACCAAATAATATTTATAAACTCTTGTCACAACATTAATTGCTTTTGCATGTTGTTTTTAAAAACAGGAATTGGGTTGTCAAGTCCCCCCCCCCAATTCCTTTATGCTGTAAACTTTCATTACCTAAAATTCCCCCTTCCTTTCACTTCCTATATGTGACAGTGAAATTCTAGCACTTCCTCTTAAAGAATTGTCTTAACAAAAATTGTAAGCCAGAATTTTTTTTTCTAAAAGGCCAATGGACCTAAATTCAGATACAAAACCTCTAAAAACAGGTAAAATTACAATATTTTAGATGTCAAGGAATTTTAGTCCAACATCCTCACTCTATGAATAATGAAAGTTGAGGATACATGACGTTTCAATAATCATATTTTTAGAAGTGGCAGAACCTGGACTTGTATGTTTTTTAATTTTTAAAAACTTTATATTAAACACAGACTGAAGAATATTTTTGACATGTGTGAGGTATACAGAATGGCAATAAAATGAACTTCCATACACACACCTCCTAGCTTAAGACATAGCAAATTACGAGTATCTTTGAGGCTCTCATTTCACACCTCCCTAATGCTGTTCCTCTCTCTTCTTATTCTCCTCACAGGGTAGCTATTATCCAAAATGTTTATTTTTCCCTTGTTCTTCTTTATAGTTGTACAATATAAGCATGTATCAGCATACAATATAGTTTGGTATGTTTTAAATGTTCTATAAATTCAATCCATCAATATATATAATCTTTGGAAGCAGCTTTTCACTTAATGTTTTTGAGATTAATCTATATGGGTGTATGTAGCTATAGTTAACTCATTTTCACTGTTATACAATAATTAATTATGCTACTAGGTATCTACCTATTCTTCTGATTATAGATTTTTATTGTGTGTGTCCTATTACAAACACTGCTACTTTGAACATTCTCATACATATTTCCCAGTGTACACAGAAAGGCAAGCAGCATGAGCATCACCTGGGAGCTTGTTAGACATATAGAATTTCTGGGCCTACAACAAAACTACTGAATCAAGAGTCTGCATCTTAACAAGATCTCTAAGGGATTGAAAGACACATTCAAGTTTGAGAAACCTAAGTCTAGAGTATGTGTCTTATCTTCTATTTTAGGAGATAATGCCAAACTTATTTTCTAAAGTGGTAGTTCTAATTTACATTCCTTCATTAGGTGTCAAAGCATTGCTTCACCTGACCAACACCTGAGGTTTATATTTTTAAATTTTTGCCAATCTGGTACATAGAAAAGACACCTTGTGTTTTTGATTTTCATTTCAGTGCTTTCTAAAGTTGAAAATCTTTTCATATGCTTATTGGTTATTTTTTTACTGGAGAAATGTCTCTTCTTTCCTGGAAAAAGGTCATTTAAACATTTCTGTACTGGGAAATTTTCACTTTTTCTTTATTTGCATTTAGATCCACTATCAATTAAATCCAATATTTTATATAATACAATTTTAAATTCACACTCACCATGATCGTAAAAATCACCACGATTTACATTACATGTCATGTAAAATATATAAATGCTGAAGAACAATGTCTCAAACTATTTTCAGTCTAAATTCTTACGAATTTCTTTTACGTTCATGGTTCCAAGTTACAAATGACAAAAATGTAAACCCGACTTAAAAGCAGAGAAATCGTTTCAAAAGGGAGAATTTTTTGAAGACACTTAAATCATATACAAATATATGAATCTGGAACATTTTAAAGTAAAATTCAGTAAATTTAAAACTAGCAGTGTGATGCACAAAGTGAGACAAACTTTATATTTTTATACGAACTAGGCACAAACAGGTTCAATATTAATAACCCTTGAAATCTTACTCTGCCCTAATGTACTCGTATATTTGACTCTGAAAACAATGTATTCCTAGAACACAAAATCATCTCAGAAAAACTTTGGCTCCAAAAGGAGACACGAACTCAAACTGTCTTTCTATTACAGTCGCTGTTTCACCAGAGACTGATGAAAAGTGTGTATGATATCCTCTTCCCCTCAAGCTTGAAGAAAAAAAGCCTGAACAGCTCAGCTGATCGAAACTGAAAATATAAAACATTCTGGCTCCCCGGAAATTTTAAGAGATAACTATTGAGGCACTACGAAACCTCGAACCAACAAGCTTTTGCTCATAACATTTAATGGCTATAACCTGGAGACTGCGCCATTGTCAGCGCCACCATCTCTCTCAGGGGCCCAACGCGACCCCCGCCGCCCAAGTCTGCGTCTTGGTTCCAAAGCCGCGGAGCAGCGGGAGTGGCCAGGATTCTGCCCAAGAGCGGCTGGGGATGAACTGGGGGTTGGGTCTCGAACCCCCTCCACTCCCACGCTCCCTTAACATTGGGTCGGGGTGAGGGCTGGGGAGGGGCGTCCGCCCTCGGGGTGTAGGGTCTGTTCTCTCACCTTGCCGGTCCTCAGGCTGCACCAGGCGGTTGGTGACGGTGTCGCATAGGGCCATGATCTCATCGTTGTCCAGTAGGCCGAGCAGGTTACGACAGCCCTCCATCTCTGAGCAGCTCAGCCCCGACATCTCGACCCCCGGGAAGGGGGGAGAGGACGACACCAATAATGTCGTCTCTACGGCCCACCGGGCCCGTGCCTTAGCAACAGAGACCGGAAGTGTTTCTCTTCTTGTTCGCCGCGGAAGGGTCTCAGGTATTCCAAACCCCTGAGCGGAAGTGATTGCCAAGGCAGTCAATCAGGAAATACGGTGCTCCGACTTGAGGTTCCGGGCTGGCCGGACGGAGCGAAATCCTACCGTTGATGGAAAGAGCTGCTTTTACTCGGAGACCACCGACCCTCCACAAGGGAGCTGGTTACAGAAAGAAAAGCCCTGAACTCCGCCGAAGTCCCTCCTCCAAAAGAGCGCCTTGGAGGCCTGCGCAAGTGCAGGTGCGTGGGAAGCGCGCGGAGGCCCCGGCGCACGGCGAGCTCCCGTGATGCCCCGGGGCCGGCCAATGGAGGCGGCTCCTCCTCGCCCGCGGGCCCGGCCCCCGGGAGAGCTTGAAAGTCCTCAGCGGTTACTTCTGAGTTGGGTGAGCCGGTAGCTTGATATTAAGTTAGGTAAATTAAGATATTTTGGTTTTGTTTAACATTGTAGTATGAAAAAAAAATATATATATATATATCACCTATTCTATCCCATGCCTGCCCGCCTTCCAGCTGACTTTCCTTTCTAACGGGCTGGGATCGTCAGTTTCCCCCATTTCCCATGTTACTGGCTCGGCCTTAGTAGTATCGCGTGCGGTTTGAGGTTGGGGATTCTGGGAGCCGGATTGCCAGGGTTTTATTCCGCTATTTACTTACTGAGACTGTGAGCAAGCTCCCTAGCCTTTTTGTCTCTCGGTTTCCTATCTCTAAATGGATCTAATAGAGATACCTACCTAATAGGGTTGTGGGGGCAGAGGTAAGAACAGTGCCTGGCACCTAGTAAGAGCTCAGTACTTGTTAGCTGTTATCACTATTAGTATGACAGCAACCCACATTGACGAGAGAAAAAGTCATTCTCGGCTGGACAGAGCAATCAGACTTAAACACATTGTTACTTGCCTCTATCTGCTTCTATTTTTTAGCCATATTTTAGGTAAGTTAACATTTAACTAGGTTATTGCCATTTAATAGCTGAAATGTACACATCTGCAGATCCCTGTGAGCATATTTAACATTTTTAAAATGTCATAGCTAAATCCCAGTCATAAAATATGCTATAAAAATAGTCTTTCAGCCGGACACGCAAAACATGTTTAATTTGCCAGTGGATGTTATTTGGAATACCATTTACTCAACAGATACCAATTTATTTTTCATTAAGCATTAATGAGTGCATACTATGCTAGGTATTGAAGAATCAGAGAAATGACACCTACATTCTTCAAGGAGCTTTTGGGAGTGTTGCAAGTAAGGAGATGACAAGATAATAGTAAGTGCTTATATATGTTAGCGTAGGACTACATGCTCAACCTTGTCTTTCACTCATTGCTTCATTTTTTAAAAATGTATTTATTGAGCACATAACTACTTGCAGTTACAGTTCTTTGTGCTGTACTAGGGACAGATGCAAGTCCTTTGGTGCTGCATTCTAGTGGGAAGAAACAGTCAGAAAACATACAAAAAAGTATGTATACTTGCAGGAGATGCTATGGAGAAAAACAAAGCAAGAGGGGGATGGAGAGAATGTTACTCTTTTATACAGGTTGTAAAGAAAGGCTTCTCTCAGTGACATTGAAGGAAAGATCAGAAGAGAGTGCAAGTAAACCACAAGAGAAGAGTGTTCTGGGAAAAAGCAACAGTAGAGGTTTTGAGGAAGGAGGGATGTGCTTGGCAGGTAAGGAGGCCAGGAGGCTGGAGCAGCTTGAGCAAGGAAGAGGCAATGAGCAATGTGGTTAGAGTTGCAGTCAAGACTGATCTAAAGCAGAGTTTCTCAGCCATAGCACTATTGACATTTGGGGCAGGACAATTCTTTGTTGTGGGGCTTGTCTTGTGCATTGTAGAATCCTTAACAGCATCCCTGGCCTCTACCCACTAGGTGCCAGTAGCACCTTCTCCCCTGTTGTGGCGACGAAAATTACCTCCAGCCATTGCCAGATGTCACCTGGGAGGCAAAATCACCCCATTAAAGAGCCACCTGTCAAAGTGCTTTCTGAGATGATAAAAAAAAGTTTGTTATCTGTGCTGTCCAGTACAGTACCCATCAGCCACATGTGGCTATTAAGCTCTTCTAATGTGGCTAGTGCAACAGGAATTGAATTTCAAATTTTACTTGAATTTCAATTAAATTTTAATAACCATATGTGGCTAGTGACTATTGTTTAGATAGTACAGATCTAGAGCCTTGAATGCTATTATATATACTTTGGTTTTTATCTTTTACAAACTGACTGTATTTCCTGTTCTTCTGTCAGTCTTTGACTCCAGACTAGTCACAATGGTTCCCTCATTACCTGTTCCTTTAATTTACCATGTAGATCCCTGCCTCAAAGCCTTTGCTCTTGTTATTCTGCCTGGCATATCTTCCCTCAGATGTCTGCATGGCTCTATCCCTTAAAGTCCCTGCTCAAAAGTTACCTTATCAGAGAGGTCTTCCCTAATTATCTGTTTAAAATTACCATCACTAACAGCATGCTTACTTATACATTTCCTACCCACTTTTTTCTCTATAGCACTTATAGTATACTGTATGTTTGTTACCCCCCAGTAGAATGTGAGCTCTGCAAGGATTTTTTTTTCATTGCCTATCATAAAGCCTGACACATAGTAGGTATGCAGTGAATATTTGTTGAATAAATGAATGAGTTATAAAACCTTTGGAGGCTTTTAAACTGAGAAACAGCATGGTCTGACTTGTTTCAAACAGGATTACTCTGCTGGTGTGAAGAACAGATTGAAGGAAGGTAAGGGTAGAGATAGCCCAACTGGAAGACTACTACAGTAGTCCTGGTGAGAGAAGATGGTGGCTTGAATTAGAGTGGAAGACATGATAAAGAGTCAGGGATGATTGCAAAGTTTTGTTTGGGCAACCCTTTACTGAGAGGAGGAATGCTGGGAGAAGTAGGT
>NW_007735086.1:82610-83026 GCF_000696425.1 Galeopterus variegatus
GATTGCAAAGTTTTGTTTGGGCAACCCTTTACTGAGAGGAGGAATGCTGGGAGAAGTAGGTTTTAAAGGGAAAATAGTAGGAGAGGTTGAGCTTTCTGGAGAAAGTGCTGATACCTAAGGAGGATTAAATCAAAGAATGTGGGGTGGAGCAGGAAGAGGATGAAGAACTACCAGTAAAGGTAGCAGTAGTGAAAAATGCATGAAATAAAAGTGTGATGAGGGCACTGTAGAGTTTCAGGTACGGCTGGAGCCAAAGACTGGACAGGAGCTATAACATGAAGAGAAATTTAACAAAATCATAACAGGAAGGAGTCAGAACTGGGCCCTTCACACACTTAATTCTTAGAACCTTGCAAAAACAGCTGTCCCCTTTTAACAGATGAAGAAGGCTGAGCTCAGCGGGATGTACTTGCTTA
>NW_007735087.1:0-331 GCF_000696425.1 Galeopterus variegatus
TCAGCACACAGTTCCTCTTTGACTCCCCCTAGCACGGGTTGGCCCTCTGGGAGAGCTCTCCGGTAGCTTCAATGTAGCTCCAGAGCACTCTGGGCTCTCGTCTCCCCACCAGAAATCAGTTAGGGTTTCTTCCAAACTGAGGCCACCAAAGATGGAATCTGCCTTCCAGAAACAGGGAGTTTACCTGGGGCCGACACCCAGGGTGTGGTGGAAAGACGATCTGGGCAGGCTCCTCTTCCCTGCCCTCCCGATGCTGGCTGGGGGCTCCCTACGCTACCAGCCCCGTCAGAGATCCGCGGGGAGAGTGGGATTGTAGGCCAGTCTACAGGCC
>NW_007735087.1:1516-30446 GCF_000696425.1 Galeopterus variegatus
CGAACCTGTTGTTGCTTGTTTGTCGTTGTAGGTTCGTTGTTGAAAGATTTATTCATTTTTTATTGCTCTTGGAAATGCAAATAGTACTCTGGTATCATGGCGCACACTTCTCAGGGTCGCGCTGTCTCCTGGCACGGCCGCTCCAGACCCGTCGCCATCTTAAAAGCCAGAGAGAGACTGATCCCTGAGGGAGCTTTAAATGGTAACATTTACACTTCTGATTCTTTATACTTCGGTGAATTATTTCTTTAGTGAAATGAACATTTTGAGGATTGATCCAATTGTTTTCATTGAAATCTCCTAGAGCATTTGAGTTTATGGAAACAAAATCCTTTATTTTAACAATTAGGGAAGAAGAAAGTAACTCTGTAGCTGAACGAATCAACTTGGTAAATTTTGGAATAATTCAAATTCTCTCTATATGCTTTAAAAATTAAGTTTGCAAAATGGCATATCGTCAGCATGGTATTGGTATTTGTTTATACTGAAGAGGGTCTTCAATACCTCAGATGGTAGAGTTTCAAAAGGACAAAGAAATTGGCTTCTGTAGCTTGCTCTTGGCGGATACTTGAATTTTTGCATTTTAGTCTGCTGACCACCTATTTCCCTTTCTGTGATAGCATTCCAGTTTTCCATTACAGAAGCATCCTCTTTAGGATTGCCAGATAATAATACACAAGACTCCTAGTTAAATCTGAATTTCAGGGAAACAATGAATAATATATTAATGTAAATATATCCAAAATATTGCAGAGGACATACTTACATTAACACATTATTTATTATTAATTGTTTATCTGAATTCAAATTTAACTGGGCAACTTGTATTTTTATTCGCTGAATCTGCCAACTGTGACTGGGTCCCACTCTCAGTGCACGTGGTGAATGTGTGGTTGACCCCACCATTTGGCTTCAGAGCAAGCAGGCAACCCAGATCAGCCCAATCAGATTAAAAACTTCCCACAGCCTGCCACTTTTCTCAAAATAAAGTCCCGAACCCATCAATTTAACTTTTTATGTTTTCCTTAATACGGTCTTCAACTTCAAGTCATATTTATCCACTCCCCCTGAACAGGACAAATCCTCTGTCCCACAGACCCTCCCTAGCCCAGCAGCCCACCTTGCTCAACTCCTTTTTGGCCTTAGCTTTATATTTACCCTCATCCAGCCTTCTGCCCTCAGACGGGCTTCTTCTCTCCTGTGTGTTTTTCTAAATCCTGTCTGTCCTCTCTGCTGCACAAATCTATCACAGAGTGCTTTACCTTTTCTTTTTCTCTCTTTTCCTTTTTCTCTTTTCTATTATACATTCATGTGGGGTACAATGTTGATTTTCAATAACTGCATAGAATGTGTGGTGGTTAGATCAGTGTAGTTAGCTTATTCATCATTACAATATGAAATCATTTTTTGCTTTACCTTTTCTTGATTTCCAAAGCACTAAATGTCTATGTCATTCATTCAATCACTAGTTGTCTTACATTGCTCGGTGATTGCCTAATGCCATGTGCCATATCTCCCTAGTCATAGTCAAGGTCCACAATGGCAGGCATTGTGTCGAACATGAGGCAGATAGGAAAAGATAAAGTCTGAGGATGGCTGACTCCTGATTCCAGGAATGGAGTGCTTGGTAATTCAAACCAGTTTTTCCAGTAAGGATTACTTGAAAACCTAGACAAAATATTTTTAAAATTTGGTTTAATTGCTGGACTAATATTTAAGCAAAAATAGAAAATCTGAAACTCAGAAGTTAAAGTAAAACACTGAGAATTAGAAACTATAATAAAAGGCTATAAATGTTTTGAAAAAGAACCAAAGAAGAATTTTATAAAATTAAAAATTATGTAAATTAAGAATTCAATGGATGGATTTAACAACATATTTGATTCCAGAGAAGAGAGAATTAGTGAACTGCCATATAAATCAGAAGAAAAATTCCAGACTGAAGCATAGAGTAACAAAAAAGGTGGAAATTAGAGAAGAGAGGATATGAGATATAGAAGGTATAGAAAGAAAGTCTAACATGAGTAATCAGAGTCAAAAAAGTAGAAAGAGAAAATGGAGCAAATAAAATATTTGAAGAAATAATGACTAAAGCATTTTCAAAACTAATGTCAAGCCTGATTCAAAAATAATTAAAATCTTTATTATTCACAGTCACATGATTGTGTACATGGAAGAAAGCAAGCAATATTTACAGATTAAATGTTAGAATTAATGCATTCTGAGGGAGGGGGAAAGAGGAATTGGTAAAGGGACACAAAAATTAACTACACTGTATATTGATACATTAAAATAAAAAAAAGAATTAATGAGTTCAGCAAGGTTACTGGGTATGTAGTCAACATACAAAAGTCAATTGTTCTACACACCAGCAACAGACATTTGGAAAAATAAAATTTTTAATTTTTAATTTTTTGACGCTTTACATTAGCATAAGGTTATCAAACTCCTAGAGTTTAAAAAAAGAACAAAGCCTTTAAAAATGCATAAGACCCAAATGTAGAAAAGTAGCAAAAATTTTCAAGTAAAATAAAGAAATACCTACATAAATGGAGGGAAATACCATGTTTATGGGTTAGAAGGCTCATTATAGAGATATAAATTCTTCTCAAACTGATCTATCGATCTATAGATGAGAAGGGAAAAGTTCAAAGTAATTCTGAACAAAATCTCATTAAGTTTCTGTGTATGCACATGTGTTTGTATGTGTAAAAATTGAGGAACTAGTTTTTTGCATATGAATATGCTGAGGGTCAAGAATAGGTAAAACAATATCGAAAAAGAACATTTACAAGGTCCCCACGATTAGATACCAAGAATTGTTATATGGCTACAATAATTAAAGCAGTAAGGTACTGGTACAAAAAGAAATAAATAAACCAAAGGATCATAGCATCGAATCCAGAAACATATCTACATATATGTAGACACTTAACTTTTTGTAAAAGGGGGACTGCAGTCTTATATATATATCCTGAGACATATATATATATATATATGTATCCCATATCTCGTATGATAGACAACAAAACAAAAACCTAAATGGATTTTAGATATAAAAGTGAAAGACTAAACAATAAACCTTCAAGAAGATAATTTAGAAAAATTTCTTGATTGCCTCAGGACAGAGAAGTATTTCTTAAATAGTACCTAGAATACATTTAACATAAAGAAAATGATTAATGAAACTAAGAATTTCTGATTATCACCATTAGGAAAAAAAGGAATAATGGAATAAAATATTTGTCGCACATAACCAAAAAAGAGTTGGTAACCAGAATATTTTTTTTAAAAAACCTCCTTATTATTCACTGAATGTTTGTTTTCCCCCAAAATCATGTGTTGAAGTCCTAACTCCCAGTGTGATGGTATTTGGGGGTGGGGCTTTGGGAGGTAATCAGGTTTAGACGAGGTCACGAGGGTAGGGCCTCCATGATGGAATTAGTGTCATTATACGAAGAGGAGGAGAGACCAGAAGCACTGTCTTTGTCTCTCTCTGTGTCTCTCTGTCTCCGCCTCTCTCTTTCTCTGCCATGTGAGAAAGAGAGCTGTCACTGGATCAGCTGGCATCTTGATCTAGTAAAGAAAAACAAATAGCAAATGGGCAAGCAGCTGGTACAGGCACTTCACAAAAGAGTCTATACAAATGGGTTGGCATTTTCTACTAAAGTTCAAGATGTGCACTTAACGATCCAGTGTTCTACTTGTAGGTATGCATTCAATAGAAATGTGTGCACAGGTGCACCATGAGACATATACAAGTATGTCCACAGCAGCATTATTAGCTTTTATTATTAGCCTAAAAACCACGAACAATCCAAATATCCAATAGTAACATAATGGATACATAAATTGTGGTATATTCATATACTACATATGCCAACATACCACCACATAGTACACAGCAAGGAAAATGTACAAAGTTCACCTACACCTGAACTATGGATAAAGCAACGTCAGAATCCAACTATATATGTCTGTGTACACACATATATATACACACACACAGAGGCATATGTGTTTATACATATATATGTGTATATATGTGTGATATATATACACACATATATAGTGATTCTATTTATATAAAGTACAAACACACTCCTAGTCTTTAGGGATGAAGGCTTTGGTGGTAAAACTGTCAAATAAAGGAGGTGTTAAGATACACAGAAAGATAGTAGTTACCTTTTGGAGGAACGAGGGGATAATGATTGAGAGGTGACAACAAAGGGGCCTCTGGGACTCTGGTAATGTTGTTTCTTGACCTGAGTGATGGTTATGACTGTATGCTTCTTAAAGCCTAATTTAAAAATATTTAAAAAGAAGGACGAGAAAGAGGAGGAGGAAGAGAAAAAAGACGACATAAGGAGTAGATGTTGTTTTTATCAAGCTCCAAGTAGAGCCCCGACAGTACCCTGGTAGTGGTTGTGCTTCCCGAGAGAAACTCAGAGAGTTCCTGAGTTGAGTAGGTACAACACTTCCCCCCAGATCCTTGAATAAACACTCCTCAGATTGTTGCAAATCTTTGATTAATTTCCAGAGTTCTGAAAAAGTTGTTATCAACAATTTTTGTCAATGTTCTCAATATTTTTATGGAAAAGTGGGTTTTCAGAGGCCTTTAACGTTCCATTTCTGTTGACCTACCTCTCATGTTTCCAGGTCTTGACATAGCCTCCTTTCCCCCAACCCCCATCCCAACAACTTGCCACTTAGAGGTCTTTCCTACAAAGCTTGACACAGCTGGTAGCCACTTTCTCTTGCACCGATCTCTTCTTTGGAGACTATCATAGCTCTTATTTACAGTTTTTCTGCTTCTTTGCTATTATCTTCTGTTTTGTGACTTCAAACTTCAAGTGTTCAGTCTTTACTGGTTAAGATTGCATTCACAATTACTCTTGTTAAGCCTATTTTGTTTAAATTCCTATCCAGCTAACCATAGTGCTCCTTAGCTCTTTATTCATGAGTATCTAAAGTCAATATCTGTATGCCTAACCAAGTCTTGGTTTAGATGACTGTGTTTCTTGAGGCTCTAGCTCCTGTGCTTTTTACTCCTACACTACTTTCCTCAAGGAGCTCTTTCCTTCTGGTGTCAGCTGTCGCAACCATACAAAAAGTTTATAAATCTTTCCAAGCCTCCTCTGATCTAAACTCAAGTCATATATCTCCAAATGTCTATAGGATGTTTCCTCACTTATATATCTCCATTAACCTAAACACAACAACCTAAATGGAACTCCTATGAAACTGGTGCTTGTACCATCACATTCAGCAAAGAAAAAATAATTTTGACATCAAAAAGGATTTTAAAAGTAATTTAAATAGCACAGTCACTACAAAAAAGAACAAAAGAGAGTTTCCTTAATAATAAACAGCAAAAATTCTTTTACAATTCCCTTCATCAGTCTAACTCCCAAATCTTTTGAAATCATATCATGGTGACTAACCATCTCTCTCTCTCTCTCTCAAAACTCCTTCAAACTCTCCCTCAACACAGCATCTTCTATTTCACTTGTCTTATTCCCACTGACACACCCCCCCCCATCTCACAGTCTTACTTATAAATAATTCTCTGTCCTTTCCGGTATGGATCCATCAGATCAAGCTTCTGCATTCTCTGTCATGAATTACCCCAATTATACACAATAAAGCCTCAAAAATTAATCTAGCAAAGATAAAGTTCTTAGAGCTTAAGATAATGTGAACAATCACATATTAATATTATTTTTCCTAACATTTCACAATATTCCAAACTAAATAAGGCTTCCTTATTTCCTTCCTTAAATGACATCAAGGCATTGGTTTCCTTGGTGATTGCTGTGACATAATCTTCAGGTTTTAAGTGGCTCCTTAAGACTACATGCATGAACTTAGTAGCGATTTTGAAGAAAATGTGCCATTATGAGTTGTACTGATGCTGATTTAAAAAAAATAGAAAATATTATTATAGTGAGAAAGAGTATTCTAAATAACAAGTCATAAAGAAAAATATTTTCATTATTATAATCAGACCAAGTTCTTAGAGCTTAAGATAATGTGAACAATCACATATTAATATTATTTTTCCTAACATTTCACAATATTCCAAACTAAATAAGGCTTCCGTATTTCCTTCCTTAAATGACATCAAGGCATTGGTTTCCTTGGTGATTGCTGTGGCATAATCTTCAGGTTTTAAGTGGCTCCTTAAGACTACATGCATGAACTTAGGAGCGATTTTGAAGAAAATGTGCCATTATGAGTTGTACTGATGCTGATTTAAAAAAAAATAGAAAATATTATTATAATGAGAAAGAGTATTCTAAATAACAAGTCATAAAGAAAAATATTTTCATTATTATAATCAGACCAGGGCAAGAACAACTACAATGCTTCTTACCCTTTCACTCTCAAATATCTAATGGCAATGTCTGTATACTTAATCAAGTCTTGATTTAGATTGTGTTTCTTGAGGCTCTAGCTCCTGAGCTTTTCACTCATATGCTATATTCCTAAAAGAGCTCTTGCCTTCCCCTGGTGTCAGCTGGCACACCATACAAATGTATATAAATCTCTCCAAGCATTCTCTGATCTGAACTCAGGTCATGTTTCTCTAAATGCTCACTTGAATTCAAATTATTCAATAAGTTATTGAAATACGTACCATGCATCTAATATTTTGCAAAGACAATCTTTTGAATTGGCAGTAAAGGAACACTCAGCAGAGACTTTTGAAGAAAGTGGGCTTTCAAATAGTCTTTGGAAAATGGGCACTATNTCTCTGTCATGAATTACCCCAATTATACACAATAAAGCCTCAAAAATTAATCTAGCAAAGATCAAGTTCTTAGAGCTTAAGATAATGTGAACAATCACATATTAATATTATTTTTCCTAACATTTCACAATATTCCAAACTAAATAAGGCTTCCGTATTTCCTTCCTTAAATGACATCAAGGCATTGGTTTCCTTGGTGATTGCTGTGGCATAATCTTCAGGTTTTAAGTGGCTCCTTAAGACTACATGCATGAACTTAGGAGCGATTTTGAAGAAAATGTGCCATTATGAGTTGTACTGATGCTGATTTAAAAAAAAATAGAAAATATTATTATAGTGAGAAAGAGTATTCTAAATAACAAGTCATAAAGAAAAATATTTTCATTATTATAATCAGACCAGGGCAAGAACAACTACAATGCTTCTTACCCTTTCACTCTCAAATATCTAATGGCAATGTCTGTATACTTAATCAAGTCTTGATTTAGATTGTGTTTCTTGAGGCTCTAGCTCCTGAGCTTTTCACTCATATGCTATATTCCTAAAAGAGCTCTTGCCTTCCCCTGGTGTCAGCTGGCACACCATACAAATGTATATAAATCTCTCCAAGCATTCTCTGATCTGAACTCAGGTCATGTTTCTCTAAATGCTCACTTGAATTCAAATTATTCAATAAGTTATTGAAATACGTACCATGCATCTAATATTTTGCAAAGACAATCTTTTGAATTGGCAGTAAAGGAACACTCAGCAGAGACTTTTGAAGAAAGTGGGCTTTCAAATAGTCTTTGGAAAATGGGCACTATTTTAACAGGTCGAGTGGAAGATTCTGGGAGGTCACAGAAAGCTGCAAGAGTGACATGAACATATGCCCAGGAGCAGGATATGCACCTTGGACACAGTGAATGTTCAGTTTGCTGCCGGCTTGAGCACATGACAGGGAGGATGGTGTCTGGCACACATTTAGTCATCAGGATGCATTTAAAAGAATTCATGGGGATAATGTCAAATATGGATGGACCAGTTGGCTATTCTGGGAAGTCTGACCATTTTTGGTAAGCTATAGATAATAAATATTTCTCTGAAGAACATGTTTTCATTTTATATGCTATTAATTTTTTATAAATGAAAAAATTTGAAGGGTAGTGGGATATAGTAAGGACAGGAGCTCTTATTTCCATTAACTTATGTTTTCAGCTTCTTTTTAGACAAAATACCAATCACATTAAAACAGATTTCACATGCAAAAGAATTAGTGAGGGAAAAATGCCTATTTATCATTTCAATGAAAACTATAAATGAATTAGCTGATAAAATGTGAACACTATAATTACTGCTCTTAGTTAACACTAATTCATTATGGCTCCTTTATTTGCTCACCTTTATGTTCCTTTCTCCCTATTCATTCACAAGTCCTAAACATTTTCTCTAAAATATCTTTTGTAGAATTTCTTTTATGAACATGGCTGCAAAAGGTAGCATATCTTCCTAGAAATAATGCAGAAAAAATAACTGGAAATTTTTTTTTTTTTGAAAAGGAACCCATTTCAATGAATCAGGAAGCAGATCTAACCCTCAGAGACCAATATGCATATAAGAACTAACGAAGCAGCCAGGATGGAGAAAAATCCATGTGGGTCTGGGCAGCAGTGAAACGAAGACACATGGACAGTGGAGAACAGGTCAGAGCATCAGATGTCAGAACACATCTTTATAAACAAACTCTCAGAGCATGAGGGCCCTGGCCACCCCAAAATGAAGAAATAATTTTTAATTGTCAGAATGAGTACAGAACTAGGGTGAACAAGGCTTCCCCTTTCACCCACAGATACTTTATTTCTAGCTTTGTTCCAAAGCTCTGGCTCATTTCCATCTTTTTGTCTCTCTGAATTGTAACTATTTTTCCAAAATTTCTTCTTACCCTATCTCCTCCAGGAAGCCTTACCTGAATTCTTTGCTCAAATGTTCTCCCTACTGCATTTAATAATATATTAGCTACATGTTTGTAAGTGTCATCTGCCCTAAAATGTAAGTTTCTAGAGAAAAAGTACATTCCGTCTGTGTTGTGTATGCTCCTTGGTCAGATGTTAAACATATATATGGTGGGAGATCAAGAAAGACCTAATAGATTGACTTTAATGTATTTACATACTTTGTATTACATATGTAATTTACATGTAATGCAAATTAGTAAAATGTATTTTACTAATTTCTGTATCAAAACAAACCAGGTATCTTCCTAATTGACACTTTATGAGGTCTTATCCATCTCTGGATTAGTAACTACCAAGTACTGCTCCAAAGAATTGTTGTCTAGTTAATTACCAAACACCACCTCACTGTAGAAGCAAAACAATCTTCCACACCATTACAATTGTTGGCAATGAGTGCTTATTAGAAAAAAGATCCAAGTATTTTAACAGATTAATGTGTATGTTTCCAATATCTGCTACTGTTGCATACTCTGACTTGAAGATGATTGTGCAGGAAGTTTATTAGGAGTGCTTTTGGGACCCATTAACATTCTTGAAAGGATGAGGACAGAAGCAGGATTGGCAGAAGGAGAAGTAGGGCCCATAGAGAGTTTTGATACTGGGATGGCTCTTCAGAGGAGCCCCCAGTTGAGGACGGGGCCAGATTTGATAACCTGCAGGGATCTATCAGCTGGATGTGAGCTATCTCCTCATGTGCCCTTACGTGAGGCAATTTTCTTTAATGGAGGCAGCACTTCTAGCAACTGGAGGAATAATCCTTCACTCTTGAAGGGAAATGAGTAGTCCATCACACCATCTATTACAGTTACCATTTATTTTGTTATTGTTACTTGTTACTTACTGTCTCATGAGGATTTCTCTTCTTTCCAGTTATATTACTTTGTAGGTTGAGACCGTGTCTTATATATCTTTCTCTCCCTAAAACCAAGTGCAATGCCTTATTCATTATAGGTATTTAATAACTGTTTGTATCGATAATTATATATTCAAAGCAAGATTTAGCTGAAATCCTGATATTCTTTAAAAACCATTTTATCTGACCTTAAAATTAATACAGGTTTTTAAATTAGTTATCTGACAAGACTTCATTCAGAGAAGTGTTTGGGTCTGAATTAGACAGAAAGAGGAAGGATGGTGTAGTTGTGGAGCATGCCCAACGGGAAGTGCCCAGTACGTATTCACTGTGAGGCTATTATAGGAAATGCTGGCAGCTGCTAGGCTTCAAAGCTGTAGGAACTTTAGAAGGGTCCTGACCACAGCTGTGTGATCACTCACAGAAAAGCTGTTTTATGAGTGGCCCTTTCAGATTCCATGAGTGTCAGATCAAATGCTTCTAAGCAATACCAAGGAAGGTCAAATCTACAAGCCACCCAGTTTATTACATTAACTGATACATTTCTCATTCACTTGGGCCCAGGGTTTATTCATCCAATATAATAATGTAATGTTTGTAATTGCAGATTTTGGTGAATAGAAGACCCAGTAAAATTAGCAGAAGGAAAAAGATCTATACTTAATCTCTTGTGGGTGTTTAACTGCAAGGTTAAGGAGATGGCATAGTATGGGCTTGGGAGTCACAAAGATTTAGATTAGACAGGGCTACAGAGGTTATCATTTAGTTGCAATGCCACATTCCTGTCTGAACTGCTTTTATTCCCCAGCTCCTGCCTCTTGATTTATCTGGTACCTTTTCTGGTTTGATTCATTTTGGCTTCCAGCTCTGGTGTTTGCTCTGAACAACCTGATGGGCTTCTCAGATTCTAGAATTTCAATCCACTTCAAAGTAGTGTCTGTTCTGGATGTAAACTCATCTTTCCATATTCAAACCTAAAAGGAGAATAGTTATGAAATAGGATTGTGGAAGCTCTGAAGAACTCAGCCTCCCTCACTTGGCTTTATGCGATATATTGGCCATAACTCCATGTACCATATTGTACGGTATGTTTAGGTTTAGGTCAAACAACCCCTTTTCTAAAAAAAACCATAAATGCATACCATATGTACTTTAAATTACACAAGCAGTTTTCTTAGACCAAAATCTTAAAAGGGGGGGGGGTGTCTCTGACTATAAATTATTTATTTAATTTTATTTTAAGAGAGAAAGAAAAGATCCCAGTTCAGTTAAACTTAGGGTAATGTAAATGTAGAGGGATGAAATTGTGTAATCTACCTCTGATATAAATGCAGGCAGGCATCACAAAAAAACATGAACTATATTCTGCCTCTGATTTGAAAATAAAGAACATCTAAAATTTCATAGTGAGATACCCACCATCCTAAGGATTCTGAGAGTGGACCAAGACCATCCATCAGTTTTTTAACTGGAGTAGTACTGTGCCCTGGAATGCATACCTGGCACCAAGAACATAAAGTAACCAAGATAGTGGGGGAGATTGGTGCCTGGGCTCAGCGAGGGATGTTCTTGTAGGGTTACTGCGATAGCTATGCTAATTGTCTGGTTAGGGCTATTGTCAGAATCCTGCCGACGGAGCCAACTATATTGTCAGGTTAAGGCTATTCATAACTATAAGCCAAAACATTTCATTATTTTAGTTATACTAAGTTTCCATTTGTATTGTCTGGGTTAGAGGTCAGACCCTTCAAACCCCTTGTACAGATTGGGTCACCAGACACCTCACATGCCAGGCTAGGTCACCAGACCCCTCACATGTTAGGTCCACGCTAGGTAATTGGGAAAGATCCCAGGAGCCATTGGCAGATGACATGAGCTCAGTCCTCAGCAGCAGCAGCAGCAGCAGTAACAGCAGCAGTACTGGTGGCCTCCTGGAGGGTCCTGGGGACCCTGGCAGCAACAGCTTGCAACAACAGCCTTCAGCAGCAGTAGCAGCCTCTCCATGGCCTCCGAGGGGCATCCTGGGGGGTTAGGGGGTGCCGCGGATCAGAGCCTTGTCCTTTATACTTAAGTCCATAACTCAGGACACCTGGGTGCCCATGCACATCTACATCAGACAATAGCCAAGAAACACCTGGGTGCACGTGCATATTTACATTCAATCCTTGACAAGATTCTGAACATCTGAGGGACCCTGACCATTTTCCTATATTTTCCCTACAGTTCTGTATTCCCAGAAGGATGCTGGGTCATTAATTTAAGTGCTTGGGAAAGAAACCCCTTCTCAACCCTCTCCACACTCATCACACTGATTTTAGAACATCTCAGAACCCCCCCTTGTCAGCACCTCTGGAAGCAACAAACCTCAAGGACGAATTCTTCACCTCTTTGATTTGGGTAAATGGAGGAAATGCACCTACTTAATAGTGAGTAACAGAAAAAAAAATAATCCTCTTTTCTGCTGCCATCTTGGGTTCTATACCGTCAGGCTTTGCAAAATGCCTCATCACCCTTCCTAACAATGGGGCATCGACTACACTTGGCTGCATTCGTCACTAACTGTAATGTGTGAAACAGATCTTTTAGTTTCATTACCTTTTACTTTTAAAAATAAGAATGGGATTTACATATGATAGATAGAAAATCCACATAGCAACGGGAGTGTAGAAAAACAAGCAGGTGTTAATAAATTTCCAAGAAACATTAATCTGTTTCTGCAAATACATCCTGCTGTTCATTTAAATGGAATGATACTCTATAAATTTACCACTTCAGTCACTCTCTGAGCTATCAAAATGTAATATATAACACCTTCAATGATCAAAGTGAAAGTAAGTTTAAGAAATCCAATTTGTTTTTTTCACCATTTAAGCTCTTTACTTAACTTTTCCATTCCAACTCTCATTTTAATCAAGCTTCAATTTTATTTACTCACATTTCGTGTTGTAACGCAATTATAGGTATGCTTCAAAAGTTGTCAGGAAATGTTGCAATTGCCAAAAATAAAATTCCATTATAGATCAAATATATATAAATGAGAAAAAATGTTTTCTGTCGCACTTGAAGATTTAAAATAGCTTACGATTGTACTATTTGTTTAAAATAGCTTATGATTATACTATTCAAAACTGGTTACCATTGATGGAACCAGAAGTAACCTTGGAAGAACTGGGAATAGAATTGTATCTTTGTTGGAAAAAAATAGAAAGGAGCAATGGATTTGTGGGGCATAAGTAGGCTCCTCTGGTCATCATTAACACATGGCCAATAATAAATCCTAAGGTTGATAATAAAAAGCTATAGATGGAATCCATCATTTAAAGGGATTGGCAGAAACATTAAAGAAACTGAAACCAAAAAATATTATATGTGATTGCCTTGGGGCCATGGATGAGAGGATGGGTCTGGATGAGGTGGGGTGGTAGCGATAGGGGAACTCAGCTTTTCATCGTGAGTCCTTCTGCCATGTGTGATCTTTTGCTATTCGTTCATATTGCTCTAATAAAGTAACAGAACAAATAAGAACAGAAGAACAATAAAATAATCCATTTCTTTGAAGTACTCAATGTCCACTTGATTAAAATCATTATAAATTTATTATTTTAATAAACAGATATAAATTGGGATTTTTATAGTCTTTATTATCATCCATGGTCTATGCCACCTGAATACAGTCCTTTAATATGTTATTTCTGTTCTTAAATAAGCCCTTATAGCCTCAATTAGCATGCAGGTGGACCCGTTTAAACAGAAATGTGATAAGTCGAATGTGATTTTACCAGAAGAGATTTTCTGAAATAAGACCTGGACCATCAAGACAAAACTGATTAGAGCTGTGGGAACTCAGAATCTCTATTCCTGGTCGCACTACACTGGCCGTGGGGTGCCCTGTCCCTTTCTTCTCTCACTCTTACAGATCTTGCCTCCTGTTAACACTGACTTCTGTCCCTTTCCTTGCTCTGGAGAGCACACCTGTTTAGAGCACACTCTTCAGTAGTTTAAAGTTAAGGACCATATTTTTTTCTTCCTTAAAGAGTTTATAGTTCATGACTTAAGCTTAAATTTTATTTTGCCTTCTAAGTTTAAGTGATAGCTTAAAGTTTAAGGTGTAAGATTTACATTTAGGTTCATAGAAAGTAAAATAAGGGCCTAAAAGTCAGGCCTGGGTCCTGTGGCAGGTCAGTACAAAGTGAGTTCAAATGTGATTTGGAATCTGGGTGTGTGTGTGTATGTGTGCTGCAGGGGTGTGTCTTTGGGGAGGAATTGGGACTTCAGCTGAACTGTAAAGGATGAGTAGAATTTAGATGAATTCAAAGGAAAAAAATGGATCTGGAAGGAGTGAAAAATGTTCTTAAATTATTTAGGTGACAAGATATAATAAACCTTTTAGTTATTTATTCGCTAAGTTGTTTATTCATTCCCTCAAACAACATTTGGGGGCTGATGTATCCAGGCACTGTGCTAAATTCTGGAGAGCAAACATGGGTGGGAAATGGTTCCTGAACTTGGAGCTCTCGTGGTCTAGGTGGGTAGGTAAGCGTGGATACCAGTCGCTGCCATACAGTGGAACACATTCTGTAATGCGATGCACATGGGAAGCAGTGGGGGGCAGTGACGATGAGGTGGACAGAGAAGGTTGGGTCAAACTCCATAGAAGTGGTGGCATTGGATGTGGATCTCTGATAGTTGCCTGGGAATATCACAGGTGGAGAAGGAAAGCAGAGCATCCCAGGCAACAGGAGGACAGAATGTGCAGACACGTGGAGACCAGAAAGGCCTCTGGTAAGAGGACAGTGGGTGGTTCCGCACAGCTGGAGTACAGGGTGGGCGACCGAGCAGCTCGAGAGCAGAAGGGGCAGTGTGGGGTGAGACTGTGAAGGGCCTTGTGTGCCACAATAAGCAACTAGGGCCTTATTTTCTACCCAGTGGAGACCACTAAATGCACTCAAGTAGGGAAACAATGTCATCAGACTTAGGTTTTAGTAATATCTAAATTTATTTTTAATCTTCCCCTCTTGTATGGCTCTTTCCTTCCAATGTATAGATTTTTTCCATCTTAAAAAATGAAAAGAGGGGCCGGCCCGATGGCGCACTGGATACCCTCTTGTATGGCTCTTTCCTTCCAATGTATAGATTTTTTCCATCTTAAAAAATGAAAAGAAACCCAAACAAACAAAATTCCACCCTCCCTCAATCATAGTTACCTCTGTGTCTCTCCTTCCCTTCAGAGTCATGGCCTCTGCACACGCAAATGTCATCTTCATTTCCCAGTCCTCATGCCACTACAGTCCAGCTTTCGAGCCCATTTAGCCCCTTAAAGTTCCTGACCACCGATGGCCTCCTGTCCACCAAATGTAGTCTCACCTTATGTGGCTCCTCAGAGGCTTTGGGCTATGAGAACACTCCCTTCTTGGAACTTTCCAGCATCTGCAAAATGCCGGAAAGATCTGGTTCCCTTCAAGATCTCCAACCAGGCCTCCCAAGTCTATTATGCTGCCAGCCCTTTCCTCACCCCAATGTGAGTGTTCTTGTGGTTTCTGTTCTCTCTTCTTCCTCACACCTATTGAGGAATTCCCTACTCTCCTGTGACTTGTTTATCTTACAGGCTGAATTCTTATGGGCTGGATTGTGCACCCCCCCGAAAAAATTCATACGTTGAAGTCCTAACCTCAAGTACCTCAGAATGTGACCATATTTGGAGATGAGCTCTTTATAGAGGTAATTAAATTAAAATGAGCTCATTATGATGGGCTGTGATTCAATATGCCTACTGTCCTAAGAAGAGGAAATTTAGACATGGACATGCACGCAGAGAAAAGGCAATATCTACAAGCCAACCAGAGAGGTGTGGAACAGATTATTTTCTCATGGCCCTCAGAAAAAAACCCTGCCGAACCCTTGATCTTATACTTCGAGCCTCCAGAATTACAAGATAAGTAAATTTCTTTTGTTTAAGTCACCCAGTCTGTGGTATTTTTTTTTTTCCTTTTTATCTTTATTCGTGACCAGTAACGGGATCGCAACCCTCGGTGTCGCACCCGCACCACGCTCAACCAGTGAGCGGACCGGTCTCTGTATGGGATCCGAACCCTTGGCGGGAGCACCACCGCGCTCCCAAGCGCCGCACTCTACCGAGTGCGCCACCGGGCCGGCCCAGTCTGTGGTATTTTGTTACCACAGCCCTAGCAAACTATTATATTCACCAAACCTATACTCATGGCTGACAAATCTGTAGCTGTTTCCTGAGCCACAGATACACATGTTCAACTGCTGACTACACATCTTTACCTGGATATTCTACAGACACATTCTTAACATTATTATAGTTTCCCCCAAATGTGCTCCTCTTCACGTTCTTTTTCAACCCTCTAACTAGTCATCCTAAGCCAGAAATTGTAGTCGGTGCAGACCTCTCCCCTTTTCTTTATTCATGTTCCTCCAATCCAATTAGGCCTGAAGTCCCATCATTTCTTCCTGTCATATATTTCCCCAATTCTATTTTCCCTGCCACCTCTATTTTAGGCCAGGTTACATTGTCTCTTGACTGCTTTTGCAGTAGATTTCCAAGTGGCTTCCCAACTGCCATTGTGCCCTGTTAAATCCAGTCAGAATAATCCCTACAAGGTGAAAATACAATCATGTTATTCTACTGCTTAGAAGATACCAGTGGTTCCCCTTTGCCTGTGGGATAAAGTCCAAACCTGTTTGCATGTACATCCGGCCCTGCATGATCTGGCCATGCTCTCCACCTCCATCTCTAATCATTCCTTCCCTGGACAGGTGCCCCAGAGACATTTTAGAGATCCATGCATTTATTCTGCTGGCTGTTAGATTGGGAATTGTGTGCGTGAAAGGTCATGTGTATTTTGATTTGTAGTTAAGAGATTCCTTTAGAAATGGAGTCTATAGTCCAAAATTATCTAGTCTGAGGAATTCCAAGACATCTGAAAATATCTTTAAAAATGTTCTGGTTATATTGGCTTTTGTGACAAGGTTTATGAGCCCAGATGATCATGAGGTGGTAGCAAGCTGTGGTAAAATCAATTCACACATTCCTGTAGGGCCAACTGTGGGGTTAGGTCAAGTAAAAGATAGATTTTTTTTTTTTTTAAATAGGGATTCTTATTTCTCATAAAGGCATTTCAAACAATCCCTTCTGTTATCTTGGGGGAAGATTTAGGCCTTTCTCAGTTTTGGTGGGCCTAGTCGGTGTTTTAAATGTCTTCACTGTCCTCTCTATTAATAGAACTGTCTGTGTACCCAGAACCTACCAACAGAGAAGCTTAGACAGAATTACTTTTCCAGCCGGTTGTAACTATTAAGGGCCTCTATACCGTGAACTCCATTTTGGTGCGAAGACCAATAGTAAATTAATGGGCAAGTGATTGGTTTCATACGGGGGCAGATACACCTAAAGGGCCAAAGTGTGCTTCCTGACGTTCTTTGAAAGTGCCAAATTATGAACATCTGTTCACAGAAGCTGTAATCTTCATTTCCAACCTGAAGAACCAATTTCCTGGCATGTGACCGAAAACATTGTAGGTGAGAAGGCTAAGACATGAACCTCCTGGTGTGCACTGCTTGCTATTTTTCTTCCCAGACATGCCTATTTGGTATCACATCTTCTGTGAATTGTCTGTCCTGGCCATAGTAGGTCATATCTATTTTTTCCATCATCTGAATTACTTACTTTTGGAAATAAAATTCAAGAATTGCCAGGTGTGATTAAAGGGTGCTAGGTTGATAACTTATTTCTATAGTATGCAATGAAAGCACTGGTCCCAAAGACTGGTTTCCGAGTTCAGTCTGACAAGTTGCCCAACACAACTCTTCATGTCTGTTTGTCTCAGACTGGATCATTCAAGTCCTCCTGAAATAAATGCCAGAGTGTTATTTTTGTCCAAGGTCTTATATGAGGAGGAAGGAATTTATAGATTAGTAACATGTTTCACTGTGGCATGATGGGTGAATACTATGGAAGGCCAGTGATTTCTTATTTTGAATCAACAAATGCCCCTGCAGTGCCTGAAAAAAAAAGAACTACTCAACTTTTTACTGGTTTTATGTGGCCGGCTATGAGTAGGGTTGCCACTTACAATCTGTGTGAGTGCAGCAGACGCCATGTGCATGGTGCCCCTTAAACGGCCTGCAATGCTACATGTAGTGCTCTTATAAACTTTATTTAGTTCTCATCTGTGAACCTCCAAATCCTTTGGGCCTTTAGAAAGGTCATTAGCATAAAATAGAAAAACCCAGGAATTTTCATCAAACTGCTTAATATGCTTATAGGGGGTAGAATTACATTCTCCCTAATACTCTTTCTGTCCAGAAGAAACTCTTTGTCTCCTATAAAGAGAACAGAAAGAAATGGTGTTTACGGTGGCAGAAATGCCAAGTCTGCTTAAAGGGTGCTGGGAATAAACTGAAATTTTTGGGCATGCTAAATTAGAAGTGAGACTACAAATGCAGGTAATAAGCTGAAGTGAGAGGTTATCAGGCAGCCCTGAGTGAGGACCAGTTCCAAGGGATAATAATTAAGTAGTGAAGGTTTAACCAGGAAGTAGCAAAAGCTGTTATCTCAGACAGCTATCAGAAAGCAGGTAGAAGATGAAGTTTCAGAACAGTGAAACCTCTGATAAGTCAAAAAGTCACTCAGGTAAGTCATTTCTTAGGTATCTTTTTATTGTGTTTCTATATCAAAAGCCTTTTCAGGTATCTGACATCCCCAGTTCCTTTCTTACCCGGTTTGAATATGCTGCTTGATTCATTGTCCACAAAACTGTCCACTCTTCGCTTTGTGTTGTGAGGACTTGACCCAAGGGCATCTGTGCATTCCTGTCCCTAGGCATTGTTATTTTCATAACTCTATTTGCAAATGGAGCTATTGTTCATGTGGGACAGAGAGAGTGGCAATCTTGGGATGTTCAAAAGTCTCAGAGGCTTCTAATCCAGTTCTAATGCTTGGCGTTTGATGCAGTTTCCAGGGAGAGCTGTGACACAAGGGCATTTGTCTGCCTCATGACAGCATGAGGTTTTAATGTGTTTTCTGCATCCACAGAAAGAGCCTCCTATGGAGGTGGTGAAAGGCGTTATGGCGAAATCAATATCTTCATTTCACTGGGGCACTGACAATTTGTAGCAATGATACGAGGGATCACTGCACAGGGAGAGCTTGTTGGACAGAATCTAATGTACAGTACATACACTTTTGAAAATCAACACAAAGACTTGCTTTAAGAGAAAAAAAAGTGGGTGTGCTACAAAGAGCCATAGTCTTTCTAGAAACATGTAGATGCCTGTTCTAACACCAACGGCATGATTTTGGAACAATGAGGGGTGTTATAACTGTTTCTGGGAAGAAAGATGAACTCCATAAAGCATATAAAGGAGTCAATGGAAAATATTCTGGCCATATGTTGAGATACCCAAAGCAAAACTATGCTGCCTGGTAGGCTAATAAAGGCACAGACCAACCTAGAAAACCATTCAGTAAAAGGCCAAAGATCAAGGATAAAGCCACTCAGCCTTGTCAGTGAGATTGGTTGAGGAAAGTGAGGCCACCTGCAGGGGTACTATGGGATGGGGGATGAGTTGGAGTACTAACTAGACTAGACTCTTCATTCCTTCCTCTACCACAGATGATAGAATGGAGGTTAATACAGTACTACTTGAAAATGAAATTTAATAGCCAACATTGATTTATTTATTTTTTTCTGGGTTCTATTGCTCACCTTACCCTGATTTCTGTGATATTCCAGTGTTCTATGTAGACTGCTGTAATTAGCAGTGATACCTAAGAATATATCACTACTATCTACTTGATATATTCCAAGTAAATAGATAAGAAAGGGAGATGCATATTTTTAAAGATGATTATTCATTGTTTTGTATTTTCATAGCTTCCATAAGGTTTAAATATATATACCTGGCAAAGCTTCTTTATCTTACATGAGTATATAATCTTTTTACCCATAGGAATTATTTACTTTATTCTGTATACTCATATGAAGTGGGAATGGTTGATTTTTCTATACTTTCTGTGAATTTTGTTGTTTCTTCTCTTTTTCTTCTGACAATCAATGTCAAAGAGTAAAAAGTAAAAAATCCTTAGATTTGGGTGCTTTGAAGATTCTTTTTTCCTGAGTTATGAAAAAAGAAATCTTTTCACTGTGTCTCTCTGTTATGGTGGCTATTTCTAAAGTAGGGTAGAGACAGGATGCATACGAGATGCAGATATTCAAGAAAATACAGTCCGTTGCAAAATTTTCCAAACTTGTGTTCTGTGGAAAACTAGTCTCAAAAGAGTTCCATCATCAAATAAGTTTGGGAGATGCTGCATCTTATCTCCGTTCTTGAAGATTTACAACACACATAAGAATATTTAAAGCTTTGGTAAATTCTGCAGAAAAGAAACTGGTTTAACAAAGCCCAGCATTTCTTAAGCTTACATGACAATGAAACTTGTGTTTAAAAATTCATGAAATACCCATTAACATCCTGCTTAATTATAGCTAAATTAGAGTCTTATATCCTTTGCAAAATTATCTCTTACCCATGGGCAGGATATCCTGTACACAGACTCTTAAACTTTAACACATTTGGGCATTTCTGTGTAATACCCTTGGCAAACTAGGGATGAAGCCACAGTATGAATCTTTCTATCCCTTACCTGCTTTAATGGCTTCATCCATTTTCATTATCTTCTCCATTATTTCATAAAATTGCTGTGAAAAATAACCAGCTAAGTGGTCATTTGGCTTGTCAAGTTAAGTGCTATATGAATGTAATAATAATAGCAATCATTAATTGAGCACCCAGTGTGTGTCAGGCAATGAAGCACCAAGTCAGACAAACTTGCCCTGTCTCACCAGCAGAGGAAGCATGGCCATCTTCACTTAAGCCAGGAGAACACAGTCCTGGAGAGGTTGTACATCTTACCCAAATTCTGTCTACTGCAGGGTAACAGCGGCATTGCATAACGATCGGTCTTTTGTCTCTCAAGTCCCTGCACTTTTCACTATATCATGCTGTCTCTCTAAATAACGTGAATTCAGCTAGTCCCAGCAAGATAATAAAATATGAAGTGATAAGAATAATGATGCCAATAATGGTAATTAATAACAATCAGAATAGTGTTAAAACTCTACATGTTGTCATTGTTTAAAATTTATGGTGGTGCAATGTTTTAACAATATAGAGCCCACTCTCTTTTCTCCTCTCCCACATCCAATTAATCACTAACTCTGGCTGATTTTTTTTTTTTTTTTTTTTTTTTTTTTGTATCTCTGCAATCCATCTACTGTCACTAACTGTTACTTAAGTCACCATCTTATCTGCTTTGGATTTTTATTGTAATCAATGCCCAACTGGTGCCTTCCTTCAGTGCATCTTATGCACTGCAACCACAATGATCTTTCTAAAATGCAGGTTAAGACTTCTAAGACTTCCCACTGACAACCGGTTAAAGATTGAACTTATAGGCTTCTAGGACCCTTCATTTTCTGACCCCTGTTACCTTACAAGCTTCAAACTCCATACTCGCTTACCTCATTCCAGGTCTTGTCAATATCAAACTACCAATTTCATTGATTCTAAGGTGCACTTTTATTTCATTTTTTATCTTTACACTTCTGAAATTAAGATGTGTTTTACAATCATTGGTTCATCATATTTAAGTGGCAGCATTTTTTGTATCTTGGTGGTATATAAAATGCAGGGCCATCCTGTAACTGATAACTTCATGGATCCAGTGAGGTGCTGTATGTGAGTTTCCCTAATGCACCATACATTCTTATTTGAAGGGGTATTTCTCTGCTCTTCCTTCTTCCCAGGGGGTGCTCTATGAACTCCTCTTTACCTACTGCTTCCAGTCTCAACTTTCCCTTTGGAAGCCTTCTCAGATTCTCCAAACCTGACTTAAGGATGCCAGTTTTTGCCTTCATAGCTTACTTTATCACATTTGTGGATGATGGTTTTAACGATGCCCATAATTCCTCCCTTCTCTAATGTGAAGCCTAATTTCTCTCCCCTTGAGTGTGGGCTCCAT
Organism: Galeopterus variegatus; assembly: GCF_000696425.1. Taxonomy (NCBI): domain Eukaryota; kingdom Metazoa; phylum Chordata; class Mammalia; order Dermoptera; family Cynocephalidae; genus Galeopterus; species Galeopterus variegatus. The sequence goes on from NW_007735087.1 coordinate 23,164, forward strand.
TTAGTGACACTTTTCTAAAGAATAGAATATGGTAGAAGTATCTGTGTGTCATTTCTAAGATTAGGCCATTACTGAACCAGCCACACACACACTAAATAAGATTAGGTCATAAAAAGACCTCATGCTTTACTCCTTGCTCTCTCCTGGATTGCTCCCTCTGAGGAAGCTTGCTGCCGTGTCATGGAGAAACTCAAATACTTTATGGAGAGTTCCCACAAAATGGAACTGAGGCCCCCAGACAAGAGCAGTGTGAGGGGTGCTATCCTGGAAACAGATTCTTAAGCTCTAGTCAAGCTTTCAGATAACTATAGTCCTGGCCAACATCTTCCTCAAAATGTTATGAGAGACCTGAGCCAGAACCACCTGGCTAAACTACTACCAGGTTCCTGACCAACAAAAATTGAGAGATGATCAATGTTTGTTTGGAAGTTTGGGATAATTGGTAATATAGCAATAGATAACTAATGTAACACTGAATCAAATTTGTTTCTTTTCTTGCCTCTACTTCCTTTTTGACTGAAGGCTTCTGGAGGACAGGTCCTGCACTCTGCTTCTGTTGCCTCTTCAGTGCTTAACACAGCATTTGGCATGTGTTGCAGATTCAAAATATTGTTTTGACATATTGTGTACATGAAGAAGAATCTTGTCTCATCCAGTACTTTAATTTAGGCAGCAAACCCTTCGCCTTCTTAGCAAGCAGGTATTTGTAAGACTTGATATATATGGAAATTTATTTTTTTACTTATTTATGGTGCAAGGAAGGAATAGATTTTTTTGTTATGCTAGTACTTTATTTTTCCTACAGTAGTTAGAATAATCATTTAAAACTATTATTCTATTTGCTCAAAAACCTTCCATAGTTTTCAATGGCACTTAGAATAAAATTTGACTTTCTTCTTATAGACTACAACGTTCTCCATGACCCAGCTCCTGTCTACCTCTCTGACCTTATCTCTTACCATTCTCCAGAGGCTCTAGTCTTCTCATTCCTCAAAGACATCAAGATATTCCTCTTCAAAGCCTTTATACTCAGTTTTCACTTTGCCTAAAGTTTTTTTCTTTTTTTTACTTCCTTTCTTTTCAAGGGTGTTCTGTTTTATACAAATCAGATTCATAATTATGCCAATTCTTCAAAAGAGGCCCATCTAAACTTGCTCTTCACTTCGCTAGTTACTATTTGCCCCAATACCTGATGTATTTTCTCCCTCTCTGTCAGAAATGATTCTCTTTATTTGTTGATTTGTTTGTTTTTCTTCCCCCTCCCTTACCTAGAAGTGAGCCCAATGAAGGGAGAGACTTTCACTCGCCAGTTGACCACTGTGTCTCCCAACACTCAGCACACCTGCTTATACACAATAAACACTAAATAGATGTTATGAATGAATAGATGGAAGGATGGATGAATGGATGGTTGGATGTATGGATGTATGGATGGATGAATGGATGGATGGATGGATGAGAAGTAGTACATGGGAGAGACAGAGAAGTGCCAGAGATCCAAGATCATGTCCCCTGCCTATGTGTCCCCTTTGATTTTACTAGAGCTGCTATTAAGAGAGAGGTCAGAATTAGAAGAGGAAATTTGTGTTTGACACATTTTGTGGGACTCGGCTTCAGCAGAATTGCTACATGGCCCAGGTGAACCAGTGCAATGGGAGGCAGGGAGTACAATGATCTCATTTCACAGGAATCTCAGCATGGCTTTGCAATTTCAAAGAAGGACAGCTTTGGACACATCAGAGATAGCTACTTTGGAAAGAATATCAGCCTCCTGAGGATGGGCCCTGCCTACAGAAGCAACAACAAGGGTCCTTAGGCCTCGTTGAGGGCAGTAAAAATTGATGGGGGAAGCAACAGCAGAAAAAGTCGAGATAGCTACTTTGGAAAGAATATCAGCCTCCTGAGGATGGGCCCTGCCTACAGAAGCAACAACGAGGGTCCTTAGGCCTCGTTGAGGGCAGTAAAAATTGATGGGGGAAGCAACAGCAGAAAAAGTTGAATAAAGCAGACACTTCATGGTATGTTTGGTTGGCAAACTGCTTGTGAACACATGTGGCACAATCATGTGAGGATCCTAGATATATTTGGTAAGGGTGTGGGGAGTGGAACCTTTTCAGGGAAGAGCATGGGGGTCCTGTTTTAAGAAAAAAAAAAAAAAAAGAACAGAAACATGTCTTCAAGTTTTATCCATAGGCTGACAAATTCAGAAACTACTGTTTCTATAGAATAGGAAGAGTGCTGAATTTGGAAACAGAAGATCTGAATTTTAGTTGTAGCTCTTCCACATTCTAGCTGGTGACTTGGGAAAATTTACATAGTCTTTGCAACTTCTATTTCTTCATCTGAAGTATAGGAATAATGATATCTACTGAAGAGTGTTTTGACAATCAAATGACAAAATTTGAAAGTACATATGACAATATTTTTGTAAAATATAAAGTTTTGCATATTATTCGTTGTCATTGTCACATTGGGGATGGTCTGCCTAGCTTATAATGATATACTTCAATCTTTAAATGCTTCTCTTATTTACATACCTGGAAATCTCAGGAATCATATTTGTTCTTCTGGATCCCTCCCCCTTGGCCAAAGTTTATTGGACTAGGAGTGGACATCTGAGCTTGACCAATCAGATTCTTCTTCTAGGGATTTTAGAGTTGGGACCAAAAGACTCTAGTTTAGTCTAAGTTGATCCTTTGAATGACAAAGGCCTATACCCAGAAGTTATTTGGTGCCATTGGAAATCCATATGTTGCTGTAAAGCAAAGAAAGATAGGCAACAGAGAGAAAATGATAGAGCAGATTTGCAGAGAGAAGCTGCCTGGATTCAGGGTGGATTTTCAGTCCCTGGGTCCAGTGTCATTGGACATCCCTGTGTCTGAATTATAAATGTCCCTTTTTTATGTTAAAGTTATTGCCTATGCTGTTGCAATGAAAGGATCCTAATACATTATTATTTTAGATGCACACACACAAATATGGAAATGGCTTGATCTATTACTGAATGATAGTGCTGATAAAAAAAAAAAAGGTTGTGTTGCAACGTTGAATACATGGAGCTCATTTCTTACACATTTAGTGTATCTGCTTTGTCCAGTTGTGGAGATTACCATCTGCATGGTGCTTTAAAGTTTGTCAAAAGAGACATATGAAGCAAGGTGATAACAAAAAAAAAAGGTTGTGTTGCAACGTTGAATACATGGAGCTCATTTCTTACACATTTAGTGTATCTGCTTTGTCCAGTTGTGGGGATTACCATCTGCATGGTGCTTTAAAGTTTGTCAAAAGAGACATATGAAGCAAGGTGATAACTGTAATACCACCAATAATAGCAATAATAGTACTTAATAAAAATCAGAAAGGTTTAAAAACTCCACACATGTCTGGTGTGAAATATTCAGCAGTGAATTATTATAATATGGGCCGTCATGGCCAACTTGCTTGTCTGTAACTTGCTTGGCTGTTAGTCATTTGATCTAGACAGTACTTTCATATGATAATATCAGGAGCCATTGTTCTTCTGTCTGCACTCCTCTTACCTTTCTTATTTAAATGAATTCCATCTGTTTGGAAAGAATTTGCCTTTCAGAAGCTTACAGTATCCACATTATTAATTAAACAACAACAAAAAAAACTTCCAGTAAAAAAAAAAAACAATAATGTTCACTCCCATTATTTCGCCCAGTCATCTTCTGGAATGCTTGCAAATGCCCATACTGATCTTTGGCTACTATGAAAAGCTTCAAGCAGGTTGTTGCTTAAATATTTCAAAAATCTTCATGTTAATGAATTTCTAGGAACATATTACCAATGCTGTATATAATTTCCATCTTGCTCCACATAATCCTACTGCATAGTTAATGCCCAAGAATTGAAGCTTGATCTTTTGGAATGCCTATTGTTTTAGTGACAATAATTGAAAACCAACAATATTTTGAAAACCATCATACACATTAAAACTTCAAATATGGACACATTGGCTGGCACACATTCTAACAATGGGAAAGGGTACATGGAATCAAGGCTGCATTGAAGGATCTGAGACCTATGCTGATAGCATGTATGTAAGATTGATCTTTATGACTTTCAGGGTGAATGTATATGTATATTATGTGTATATGAATGCACTCATTGTTTTAGTCTGTTCATGCTACTATAACAAAATACCTTGAGTAGGTAATTTATAAGCAACATAAATTTATTTCTCACAGTTCTAGAGGCTGGGAAGTCCAAGATCAAGGTGCTGGTAGATTGATTCTGTGTCTGGTGAGAGCTCCCTCTTTGTTTTATAAACTATGCCTTCTTGCTGCCTCCTCATATGGTGGAAGGACAAAAGGGACAAACAAGCTCCTCAGGCCTCTTTTACAAGGACACTAATACAATTCATGAGGGCTCCACTCTCATGACCTAGTCACCTCCCAAAGGTCCTATCTCTTAACACCACTGCACTGGGGGGTTAAATGTCCATATATGCAATTTGAGGGGACACAAACATTCAAAGCATAGCACAGACCTTTTATAATTGCCCTGCATAGTCTACAATTCAGTTGTTCCCAAATTACTTTTCAGTTTTACTTACCATTACCCTTAAGAGCCTACTTTTATTAAGACCTTCTTTGATCAAAAATGTTGGCACACCTGAGTAGACCGAGCCCAGCTCACTGATGCCTAAATTGTGAAATCAAGTATATATTACAACCTCACTAATGTGTAGGGATATAGTATGAGTCAATAAAAATATGAATAACAAAATTTTTTGTAATAAATAATGGTATGTTATTAAGTGAGAAATCTTTGGGGTTTGCTTGAATGGATTATAAATTTAACTGTTAAGCTATATTTATTGCCATATATGAATATGCTAAGATACTTCAAATCTTTCTCTCTGAAAGTAGATTTTTCTACAGAAATGGTTATACTTATTTTAAAACTGATACCCTTAGTTATATGGTGCAAAGGCAAGCAGCTCAGTCCAGGTCAAAGAAAATAATCACAGAAAATCTCTAGTTTGATGTTTCCCATAATACCCTGAGCCTGTTTCTATCATTTTACAAAACATTTTATTTTTCAGTGTCTGTATGCTTTTTTCCCAGTAGACTAAAAACTATCGAGGTTAGGAATGTGTCTTACTCTTTTGATCACCTGTGCCTCACATGTAATATCTGCAACAATAATCATTTGTTAAAAAAATGAATGAATGAGTGAGTGAATAAATGAATAAATGAATCAGTATATTTGGCTTTCACTGATAATTTTCATGGATTTCCTCTGTAAGGTAAAGAATGATTATTACACACTGTGGGGCTCAGAGGGTTAATATTCTGCCAGATAATGAAGCCAAGTCCTGAATCATCTAAAATTACTTTCAGCATAGATTGTTTAGTATTTTTCCCCAAACAAGTGGTTTCCATCAATGCATATTTATTGGTTTCTATTTATTGGAAAATACAAAGGCTAGCTCCATGAAGAATGCTAGAGAAATTTCATCAGAAACCAAAAAGTAAGAGAAAATCCAGAAGTTGAAGCGAGACCTCATGGCCATTTGTGCTTTTGGAACTTCTACTCCAAAGAGCACTTACAACTTTCTCCAGTCAAGGTTTCTGGTAAGGTGAATGACAGCAGCATTTTGTTGGGCAACAACATTGCAAAGGATTGTTCTTAGTGAACATGCACAAGAGGCACAAGAAGCCCTGGGGTGCCTCTCTTTATTGTTCAAGGGGTTGGGGATCACTGTGGAATTTACAGACTTTGTTTTCAGCAGTTGTTGTTTTGCAAAGATGGGCCCAATTTTCCCCTGAGAACACCTACATTTATTAATATCTTTAAGAGTAACCATTAGTGGTTTCCTACAATGACTACACAACCACTTTTTCCAGGCCCTCTCTCTTACTCTCTCTCTCTCTCTCTCTCTTTTTTTTGGAGGGGTGGGTACTCTAAATATCTGGAATTAGAAAAGATTGGTTCAACGGGAAGGAACCAACAGTTTGTTTAATCCCCGCACAGCTGTATCCATCACTAGTTGTGTCCACACAGTGATAATTTTGAATCATATTTGGTGACTATGTCTGCATCAGCACAAGCAGAGATCAGCTGAAGCAAGGGACTGATCCCAGGAGTGGCCCTGTCTATGTGCTGAACCTGCTCACGGCAGTCTCCCTTTCCCTATGCAGCACTCACTAGCTCATGGGTCTGAAAACATCCAGGTGATTGCATTGCTGCCAATCTCTCTTCCTATAACTAAGAGATAGAGGTTCCAGAGCTTTACCTTGAAGTTTCAGATTTTCATTTGGCACTTGGAAGAGGTGATCTGTGTGTTCAGAGTCAAGCTGGCTTCTCCAGGTCATTTTATGTGTTCACAAAAACAGCCTCTGAGTTTCAGCTTCTATCTCTCCACAAGATGATCCAGGTGTCTTTATTGTAGGTTCCTAGGGGATTTTGCCTTTGTAGCTCTCTGAGAACACTTATCTTCTAGCAGCGAATAAGATAGCAGATCTCCTCAATTCCTCTTTGCCCTTCTAAAGCAGCTAATGAGATCAGAACTGCTCTGTGTTTCTATCTTCTCTTCTAATGTATCATCTGAGATAAGATATCAGGGTTTCCCCAAAAGCAAACCAAAAGGAAACACAAAGAAACACTGAAGGATGAGAAGGCAACTTGGGACAGGATACTGTGTGCCTGTAGCTTACCTGTTAATGAATCTGAGCCACCGATTTGGTCATAAGTCATGAACAAGAGCAGGAAGCAAATAAACTGTAGTCACTTTGAATTAGCTCACTCAACAGGCCAGGAGCAAGTTAATTCTTAAGCATTTAATTCATTCAATTGGCACTCAAAAGGGGAGACAGAGAAACAAACGATGTAGTCTTTGTAAGGTTATTAACCTGACTCAAGCTCATAAGAGTAAATTAAATTTTTCAGTCTCTCCTCAATTCTTCAGTATTGTGGAGATATACATTTTCAAATGGAAGTTTAGAGTCCTACTCTATGGCTAGTCGCAGGTCTACCGCTTACTTGGACAATTTACTTGAACTTTCTGATCCTTGGTGCTCTTATCTGTAAAATGGGGATAATATGAATGGCAATCTTTATAAGGATTAAGAGCAATAATACATTTAGAGCACTTACTAACTACTGCTTGATATTAGCTATCATCATTATTTCTGCATATTCATACTTGACGAATGGCAATCTTTATAAGGATTAAGAGCAATAATACATTTAAAGCACTTACTAACTACTGCTTGATATTAGCTATCATCATTATTTCTGCATATTCATACTTG
>NW_007735087.1:30714-33226 GCF_000696425.1 Galeopterus variegatus
AGCACTTACTAACTACTGCTTGATATTAGCTATCATCATTATTTCTGCATATTCATACTTGAAACACCAAAAGATAGGAACTTTGGAAAATTTTCCTGATTTTTTTGCAGAGCCTGGTCTTCAGTCAGAGATGGGAGCTTTTTCACGCTAGAACACAGCAACACATTTTCATGGGTTAACATTAGCATTGAACTATATGGCATTTATTTTCTTTATTACATTAAAATTGGATGTTTGTTATAATTTAGCAATTTTTTTCTCCCTTTCTTTTTCATAATTGATACTGGTATTTTACCCTCTTGGTAAAAATAAATAAATAAATAAAAATAAAAAAATAGAAAAGTGTTGATCCTCGCATTTCTGCACTTTGCTAATTCCTCTGAGAGCCGTGCCTCTGATTTCCCTTCTGCAAAGTGCCATCTGTGTGCAGGGGAGCTCTTGGCAGTTCCTTCTGTGGTTCACTCTGACTCCTTATTATTGCAACCAGGATAGCCTTTTTTTTCCCTCTCTCTCCTAATAAGGAACAGAAAAAAAACATGACTGGGGTCACTTTGAAACTGGCATTTCTTCTGAATACAGGTCTAACTAGATTTGTATTTTTATGCTGTGGGTAGAAATGCCAAATAAGAAGAAACAGATGAAGACAGATGAAAGGCTGAGATAGAAGGAGGAGGTCACTTATTCGGATTTCCTTAGGTGGGACATTTGTTGTGGAAATGGCAATCGGCTCTTTTAAAAAATACATTGGAGTTCAGTACCATTAACAATAGATAAGGAAAGGAGGCAAGTAGCTGTGTGGCGTTAATCTCACCCCTCACAAATAATGGCACCAGTGACATTTGACCATGTGACAGATGAGTGAGCGGAGAGCCCTGGGACTGTGATAGTGACAGTTTCCTTTTTCTACCCTCTTAAATTATTCAGCATTGGCACAGCACTGGGAAAACACAAACCTGAGAAAGGGTAAGAGAGAAAAGGAATTCTATTGCAAATGAGAATGGCTGCTGACAAGTCCATTAAAAAACAACCACCCAACATTCAAGCTGCTTCTGCCACCTTCAAAATGTCCTTCAAAGGTTCGGTTCACTAACCTCTTTTAGACATGTAAGAAGGTGGCAGAGAAGAAAGGAGAGCCTCTGTTAAAAGCATCCCACATTGGTCTCTCTTTCTGAGTGTGTCTGTGTCATTATCAAAGATCGAATGGTACTTCTCTTAAGACCATGTGGGTTATTAAAGCCCAATGTCCCAGCCATGCATTTCCATCCCAGTAATTACATTCTGCTGACTTGAATGCTCCCTGTTGTTTTTGGTTAGATGTGATTGCCTTCCATCCCTTTCCCTGTACTGTGTTAAAGCTGCTAACCCAGCAGAGGTTGTTTTTCTGAATGTGTTTATAAAATTTCACACAGACAAGTTATAAAAATGCCATGGCACACTTCTTAAAAATTAGAATATATTATTGTTTTCTGATGAGCTTTCCTATTTATCTTTCCTCTGCTTGAAAGGGAGACAGGGCAGTCTTCCCATCTAAATACCCCCAGACGAAATGGGAACCCAGAGAGATCTCTTGAAATGAGTTTGTGAAGAAGGATTCTGATGGCTGAGCTGGACCAGTTGCACTGCCCCAACCTTCTCTCCCGCTAACATCTGCAGTGCAGCTGGAAGCCTGAAAAACTGATGCTTTTGCATTGATTGTCCAGCAAGGGGGGCTAGAAACTACAATTCCATTTCTGTTGGAGGTTATTCCCCTCTGGTGTATCCTGCTAGCGAAAAATCATTGGTAACATCTTGTATTTCAATAATAGATTTTATGTGACATTTTCAAAATATTTTACATTAATGTGTGAAGCTTCCCTTGGTAAGGTATAATAAATGAGCACTTCATCTCCATTTTCTAGAAGGGTAAAACGATACAACAGCAGGCTCAGTGAGGAATAAATCTGCTGCCGTGTCATGTTTGGCCCCCAGATGTTCTTTTCGCAGTCCCCTCCTCCCCACCTCTCTAACATTTCTTGTCCACAGTTTTTCTCTCTACAACAATGGCATGATTTTCAAAGCATGTCCTTTATCAGTCCTTTCCTGCCAGAAAATAACACTAGAGGGTAGAAGGAACATCACAGAAGGTTGCATGGTTTCATTTATGCAGTTGTAGTGATTAGATGTAGCATTTCCACCCTTCCTCAGTGGCCCACAAATTATTTTAGGCTACTGTAGCTTTCCAGAGTCCCACTGCAGCTGAACATCACTCATATGCTGTAGCATGGGTCCGAAATGTCAATCTTCTGAGGTTTTAATGTTTTGAGTTTCATTTTGTAATACCTGCCTCCTATTTCCTACCCACTCACCCACAGGCCTCTACACACCCCAACCTTGCCCCTCAACAGGCTAAAGAGCTTCCATTTAGATGTAATTAAAAATGTTATTGTTATTATTATCATTTTTAAGGCTGGAGCAGGTTAAGCAGGAAAATGTAAAATTCCTTCTCTGATAAAATAGGCCTACCCAAAGGCAG
>NW_007735087.1:33732-35814 GCF_000696425.1 Galeopterus variegatus
GCAGGTTAAGCAGGAAAATGTAAAATTCCTTCTCTGATAAAATAGGCCTACCCAAAGGCAGGCTACTGGACCAAATGACCAGGATATAGAGACAATACACCCTATCACTTTAATCTAAATGTCTGTGACCAAGATTTGGGTCCTTTAAAGGAGGCATTTTCTCTTGGTTTATGTAGAAAAATGTCTCTGCCCAAATACTACTTCCAAAAGAGCTGATCCTATGGTATCTATCTTCTAGCTCTGATGCCTCAGTCAAAAATTAAATCCTCAAAATGGTAACAAATGGTTAATTGCATTTTTTTTTTTCCTGAAAATTTTAAGACATAGCAGCTCTCACAGAGTAGGTTTTAAATTGGGCGCATTTTTATAAGAGGTCTGGTCTTTAGTTTTTGGTGGGTATAGATAAGAACATGAAAGGGCGATTGCCGAGTGGGGGAAGCCGGCCTGGTCTTTCCTCATCCCGAACAGCCCTCATCACACTCCTGCTATCTAGGTAGGACGGGGAGGACACGGGCTGCTCCAGTGTTTGACAGGAAAGAAGCATACACAGGTCTACCTAATGCCCTCGCACGATGGAAAGTACCTTTTACACTCCCTCTGTTGGCAAGGATAAAGAAAGGTCCATTCTATCTTCTTTCTTTTGCAGCCCACAATTCCTCAGTTCTCACCAGTGTGGAGTAAAATTAGAGCCGCTCTCACAGTGATAAATACCTGCCATTATGGGCCTTGAGGCTCTGATTCTCCCCAAATGATTCCTAGGCTTCCCTCTGCAAATAGGTTTCATCAAGTGCCTTCTGGAGTGCTTGCTGAGAAGAATATACTCTTAGCAGGTCCTTCACATCTGCCTAGACACGTCAGACAACTGTGGGTTAATTCAACTGTTCAACTAAGAGTTGAACTGAGTACTTACCTGGTGTCAGAAAGTGTGTTAAATTTGGAGAATCGTGTAGTGATCATGACATGGGGTTAATCTGGATCTCTTGTTAAACTCTGGAAACTTCTTTACTTTGGTGATGCCTACAGTTTAAGAAAATAGAAAATCTTATCTTCATTTATTGACATACAAATACCAAGCTATGAGGGTAGAGGGTAGCTCCATACCTAAGTAGATAAAAACAATTAGGCCACAATGCCAGGTTTTCTATTGCCTGCCTATTCTTCCACTTGCCAATTCTACCAAACCGTTGTAGATGAGATGACACTTTAGTTTCACTGAGTGCAAAATGGTACTTTTATTTTTCCAATCAAAAGTGAGAAAAGGAAAGTGTTTCAGAGAATAACAACTGTATAACTTCTTTATAAAGAAAAGAAGGTGTGATCTTCTCACTCAAAAGGTCACATCATGACTCTGTCATTTAACCTTATAAATTGGTGAACTGTTTTTGAATTTTCATTGCCTGTTGCTGAACAAATTGAATTTTTTAAAAAAAATTTCCAATTCTGCAAACATAATTGACTATTTTCTAAGTCAAATGACAACCCTGAGTGAGTGTCATACCTGGTGCTATTGACAGCCCTCACCTCCATTCCTCCCCCAATGACTATGCAAATCACCAAGGGACCTGGTTTCTGGGGAGAGTGGTACAGGTAACTTATTACCGAAAATATTCCTCCGACTAACTTAAGAAAAGTACTTTCCCCTGACTTAGAAATGGGGAAGAGAACAGTTTCATAGGCATACAGATCTAAAGTGCACTTTATTTCTTATCTTAGATTATATCTGTGTGGGGGGAAAACAGTTTTTCAAGTGACCCATGGCAATAGAACTTAAAGAGAAATATGGACTCGAGGCCTTGTCAAGCTTCAGAAACGAACCGCAGGCAGAGCTCAGTACTTGATCTGCTTAAGCAGCTTTGAGTTTGCTGTCAGCTTCATATTTTCACATGGTCGGAGAATTGGGATACTGTTCCTGGGCTGAATGGGTGATGCCTCATCAGAGCTTGTGTCTGAAGGATAACAGTCAAAATGGCAGTGGAAATTGTGGTTCTGCTCCCTTCACGTTGTGTGGGGCAGAGGCTATTTGATAGAAATGAAGAAATTGTGTGTGTGTGTGTGTGTGTGTGTGTGTGTGTGTGTGTGTGA
>NW_007735087.1:36199-37495 GCF_000696425.1 Galeopterus variegatus
TGTGTGTGTGTGTGTGTGTGTGTGTGTGTGTGTGTGAATGAGAGAGAGAGAGAGAGAGAGAGAGGGAAAGGGGAGAGGGAGGGAGGGGGAGAGAGAGAGAGAGAGAGATTGAGAGGGAGAGATCCTGTGAAAATTGTGTTATTGTATTATCAGTAATTGTGTCATCATTTGTTTCTTTGTTCGGGAAATATTTTCTGAATGACTTTACAGTGCCATATAGCACCCTATATAACCCAAAGCCACTCTTCTAAAATTTAGTTTAAGGGTATGCCTTGGATGATACTGAATACCTAAGATTAATGACACATTTTGATTTGCACGTAGGTTCCTTTGCTGTATAGAACTTGGGGCTTAACCAAGTCTTCCAGCTACCAGGACTCTGAGGGAGTAATAGACTCAGAGCTTCACAAAGGTGGCTTAGAGCCCGAGAGAGGTGTGGGTGGTCAAATGTCTAGGTGCTGTTCAGAGTTTCTGAGTTACCAAAGAGCAAGGAGCACTGCAAAGTCTGCTAATAAGAAGAGGTCTCGGCTGCTGAGGACTCTAGGACAGATGGCTGCCTGCACTGTCAGTAGAGTAATGTCTGAGAATTATAGTCAAGCCAAGTACCAGCTGTCTCAAAAACAACATTCCAGAGGCCATACTAGAAGCTTCCACGTAATGCAGCTTATATAGTATCTGCTTGGAACTAGGTCTCTGCACTTCTCTGACATGCCAGTAGGTCACTGTTGACCTCCTGGTACCTATATTTGCTTTTACTTATACTCTCATTGAGAAGCAAGAATAATCATTTCCCAACAAAAAAAAATTTTCACCAACTTGGAACAAGACTTGCAGGTCCATTTCTCAAGAATTACAAAGACTGAGACATCTAATTCCCATTTAGAAGCATACGATCAAGAAAAACTGGATTCAGAGTTATGAGGGCCATTTTTTGAGTGATATATTTTGCTCCAGCAGATGTGCATAAAATCAAACTTTGAAATGCTACTATCTCCAGCTGTATGCCGTTTGAACTCTTCTGATCTTCTTGATGTTTTTACATGGGGTTCAGGAAGTATAACTTCACCCTTTGGTTCTCCACTCCTCATCACACTCTTGGCTAAGTCACTGTCAATGCTGTGATCTGACTTTGGTAGTCTTCCTCATAAGAACTAGCCTCACTTGGAACACCACTTCAGTTGACTGGGTCCCTGCTCTGAGTCAGCCTTAGTAACTTGCCTTGAGTATTCTGGTCGTCCTGGGACCAAGGCCTTCTGTCCTTAACCTATACCTTCTGTTTTGTCTTTCGGTTCTGTG
>NW_007735087.1:38383-39458 GCF_000696425.1 Galeopterus variegatus
TCCTGGGACCAAGGCCTTCTGTCCTTAACCTATACCTTCTGTTTTGTCTTTCGGTTCTGTGTTTCTAAAAGTCTATTATGAATTTTGGAATATTGAATATTCATAGTTTCTCTTTTTATGCATTTTGCCTAATTACAGGAATACCTCATATATTTTTCTGCTTTTTGGAAATAAACACAGAAAACTCACTTTGGCATATATCTAATCAAAGTTCTTAGAGTTGACATTTGTGGGGTTTTCTTACCCAGCTAGCTAGTGTTTCCCCTTCTTCCTTTTGAAAATGGTAACCTGACTTTCTTCTGGGAGACCACCTCACTCGCGTTGTTCATTCTGTGTGGCTTTGGGTGATATTGAGACCATGTCTGTTTCCATACTGGACCTGTGACCAGTTAATGTACTCAATTAACATATCCAATTATCCAGTCCCCTGGCAAAATGATTGGTTCAGCCTTGGAAATGTGACACAATTTAGTCCAATAAGGAAAAGGGTTGGCTCTTTTGTTCAAACTATTTCTGGGCATATATCTCTTTGTCACTGGAGTTGGCACTGGGAGGGCATAAGGCAGGAGCTGTTGGTGCCTCAAGTGGATAAGGGAGTGTATTAGTCTGTTTCTGTTGCCTATAACAGAATACTTGAAACTGGGTAATTTATAAAGAAAATGGAATTTATTGCTTACATTTTGTAAAGGTGGGAAGTCCAAAGTCCATCTCGTTGTGGTGACAGTGACCGAGGGGTCTCACGTTGCAATATGGTGGAAGCAGAGAGAGCAGAGAAAAAGACAGACTCTCCTCTTCTTTTAAAGCCCTTAGAGCCACACCCCTGACCACCAATTTTAATCTATTCACTATTGCACGGTTCTATAATCCAATCACCTCTTCAAGGCTCTACCTTTCAATTGCCATAATAGGACTTCCCACCCTCTTGGAAATATGTACCATATGTTTGTCCCACCATTGTATCCTGGAAGTGGATAACTTGTAATGATTTCACAGATGGGACTTTGAACTTTGGATTTATTAAGGGGGAAATTTATTGCATTAAATGCTTACCTCAGAAAAATGGAAAGATGGCAAG